>NW_009598722.1:57971-74066 GCF_000690535.1 Cariama cristata
TGCTGAGTCAAGGTCAAAGAGATCTGCTGCCTGCCTTCTGGGAATGTTTCAGGTCTGTGCATTCAATAAAAGGACGAGGTGAGGGAGTAGGAGGTATGAGGTTGACCTCTGTCCTCACTGTCCTCTGCTCAAGCAGCAAGTTACCCAGAACTTGCCAATGTGTTGGCTGTTTTGAATGTTATACAATGTAGTTAGCTCCTACAATATACTTTGCAAACGCAGCATCTGGGCCTGAAAATTAAGTGCTTTGGTGCCAAAGACTCTTATGTCTTTCTCAAAGTGGCATACAATGAACATCGAGGAAGTCTAGGTTCCCATCTAGCATCTTGATAATTACAAGTTTGTTCTACATAAAATGGCTGATCCCCGAACAGAAAAGGAAGTGCAAAGGCTCAGGATTCTGTAGATAATTGCAGTACTGCTTTTAGTCACCTGAGAGGGAGGTGCTCATCACATGGCTTGAAAACTGAGTGCCATCAGGAGTGTACTCTGCCATGTTAGATACAGTTGCAAATTGTCCCGCATTTTTTTTCCCACTTGTAATAAGTTTGGATATCCGAAAGGTATGAGACATGCTTATAGTAGAAACAAAGTACATGTTTTCTCATAATTCAAACCAGTTCTGTGATCAGTATGGCAATTGGTTTTGTGGTCAATTGACAGCAAGAGAGTTCAAATCTGTTAAGAGACAAAACTAATCTTTTAAAAGAGAGCAAGAAGAAATGCAAGTGGCCTTTCAGGATTGGTCTGGAAAGGATTTATAATAGATTGGTATAATTAAAATTTTTGTAACCAGTAATCAGAGTAATTGCTATTCCCTAGCCTTTCTCAGTCCTGAGAAACTCCAAGGATTTCTCTAAAAAATAGACACTGCTGATTCTAACATCCTCCACCTTGTCTATTTGGACTGATAATTTAATTTCAAAATAACACAAGGAAGAAATACTTCAGGCTAGATCATGAATTTAATACTTAATAGCTCCCAGTAACTAAGAAATACCTGCAGATAACATGATATACTTAGTGCCCAGCAAATAAAATGGAGTTGTGGAGCAGCCAATCTAATTACTTAAATCTGCCTACCCAGGGAAGAGTCTTCCTGTCCCTCATTAGGATTCTGAGCCACAGCTGTAGCCTGAGGAGAACAAAGACATGAGGTGAAGAGGCAATGAAAGGAAAGTAAGGAAGTATATACAGTTTCTTATTTTGCTGAAGGGAAGGAGGATAAATGACATAGCCAGGAGCCACAGAGGTGCAGGTGAAAGTTGTATTCTGTCCTTTCTGTGTGACTGCCACTGTGTGCTGCATACTGTTTCACATTTCTTTTTGCTGAAAGCCTTGCATATTTCCTAATTACGTCCGCTCTACAGCTGGGCCAGGCAAGGGTGTCCCATTAGAAAATTGCCTGTTGTGCAGTGACAGTCTTTGGCCAATGAGTCCTATATCTGCACAGATAGAGTTGTGACAGTTCTTGTCCCTTCCTCTCAAATTTCTCATCACCCCTTTTCAGGTACCCTCCATGCTGTCTAGGAAATCCTGTTCCCACTGTTCCTCTTGACAAAGAGCAGGTGCAGACCCTCTGTTCAACCAAAACCTGTGCACTGTATCTTGAATCTGTACATTATTTCTTGCTGCACCTGATTGTCAAGGTGTTGTTAGCATAAAATTCCTATGCTTTGTTTGAACGCTTCTCTACAAAGGAAGACCTACAGCTTGATAATAAGACCCTGAGTTGACAGGTGATGGACGGATGTTCACCGTACTGATTTCACTCCAACAGATGAGATTCCAAGGGGGCTGCTTAGAGGAGGGTGAAAACGGGTCTTCCATCTTCCTTGCAGAGAAGGAGAATAGCTAAGTGAGATAAAGGAATTTGGAAATTTAAGAAGGTAAAACAAAGGGGGACATGACCCAGAACATGGAAAACAACACATCATCTGTTCTGGGACCCAAAGTTGGCTGAGCTGCATGCATCTATTCCATAAAAAGATTGCACAGAAAAGACTTTTAATTCCTATAGTTGCCTTATTGGAATAAGAAATAGGGAAAATTCAAATGTGCATTGTGAGATAAACAAACCTGTCCACTGTTCCTTACAGAAAGAGGTCTTCCTTTCACGATTCAAGTCCAGCACAGCAGCGTCTGGGACAGAACAAATTCCACTGAGTGCACTCAGAGCCTCTAGGAATTTTCTTCCTCTTGTCCACAGACCTGGCTGGGTGTCTGCTATTTCCAGCCTACCTAGGACTCTCTGTTGGCTCACCCCTGCTCTCCACCACTAAACATTGGTACTGGTGCTTTCAGGCAAGGCAAGTCACCCTTTGGAGAACAGCAGCCACAAAAAGGCAAACGGCTTCTGTGCTATATGGAAAAAAAAACCACAAGTGGTGAGCTACCAACCCAGGAGCAGAAGCCTGTGTAAGTAGGAGGTTCGGCATTGGTCTGAATATGTATATATCCATATAGCAGGGATGGCTATATGGAAGACAGGTCCCTGCAGCCTGATCAAGACTGTGGACCCAAGGGAGACTGGCCTGAATGCTGCAAAGCATTGAGCAAGGCTGGGGATGGTATGTTACTGGCTTTGTGTGAGCCTCACGGCCTCTTCTGCTGGTGCTATGTAAAACAGACACTTGTGTAGAAGTTGTTTTTGAAAAACCTGTGTACACATGGTATATTAACAGTTATTACATGTTGATGAAGAAGTGTGTTGTATCCAGCTGGATGGAGGTTTATGTGGTGTTGCATTTAAACCATGGGAGGGTAGCAGCCTGGTGCTCCATATCCAGCACTTTATGCCATGGCTCTCTGCTCTGTTCTAGTACAGGCTGGTGCGTACGGCTTTTGCTAAGGATACCTGACAGCAGTCCCTCATTCTGATTCAGTCACAGGTAGTGATGGCAGTCTAACTGCACTTCAGCATAGGCAGTGAGCTCTTACAGGTGTGTATATACCTATCAGTATAAATTTAACTTTACACCTGTGAGACATTGATTGCAAGTGTGTTATCTGTTCCCTATATCGATATGTGTGCTGTCAGACTAATTATTTTATATCTAATTTCAGAAGAAGAAATTATTTTCTGGGACTAGTGTTTAATGTTTTTCCCTGGAGACTTTTTTTCCTCAGCAAATCTCAGTGCCCATTTGTTTGGGACTTCTAAGGTTTTGGACTTATCTTCTTAAGGTGCAGTTGTGGGATGCAGTTTACTAGGCTAGGCTGGCTCCGCTTTATCCTTTTCAAGTGATCATATTCATTAGGTCTCTTCTTTAGCCTGCTTGTTTCTCTTCGCTATGATTTGCTTCATGCATGCTTATGTGGGAGAAAAAAAGATGACACTACCCTGCCCAAATTTAGGCTGGTGACTTACAGGTTTAAGGTACAGGCTCAAGGAGATATCTTCCCAGTGACACTTTCTTGTTCTCTGCAGGGTGCTGAGGAAGGAACATAGGTCATGCTAGCCCACACAACTGTGAAGGAATGGATTTAGAAGGCTGAATCCAGTTTTCTCTGCACTAGGACAAATCTGAGGTAAATAGATAAACATATTTGTTTCAGTCGCATGAAGTTCTTTGGGAATATGAGATGTTTTCATAGGCCTATGTCTAAGCCACAGTTTCTTGTCATTCAACCACTTATTCTTGGGATAAATGACAAGTACAGAGGATAGTCCTGAGGGAGATTTTGTGAATGGGGAACCTACCTTGCCATGCAAGAAACTAAACCTATATCTGTTAAATTCTGTAATTTAGGGCTTGGGCTTGGATGGTAGTCCAGACTTCCACATTATCGGCTTATGACCTGGCTCATTTGATAAAGGTGGTCCTCCAGAAGAGGAAACCTGGACACAAGGCTGGGCCAGAAGGATCATATTTTACCTTCAACACAGAAATAGAGAACTCAGAACTTGAACCCAAACTCTAGCACAAATATCAAGAGTAGAGAATGTTGGATGAGAGGTTCTGGGGCATCCTCCTAGAGATGGAGAGTGAGAAACTTGGGAAACATTAGGATTGATTTTGGTCAGCCTTTAAAGAGGGATGTGACTTGATGGTTCCTGCTCGTGGGTTCTGGGTGACTTGAGAGACTTGGTCCACCCCTGCATCACATGGACTGTCAGAATCCTTCCTCCTTGATGCTGTCTGTGAGTCTTCTCTGCCCTAAGAAAAATGAGTAGTAGCTGTGTGGAATGTGACTCTTCAAAGGACTTAGACAAGTGAGTCGTTTTCTGGAGCTAAACTAGTGTATTTCAACCTGTTGGAGTTAGGAATTTCTTTTCCTAGCCAAGTCTTTAACAAACAGAACATGAAACAGCAGGAAATCTGGCTTCCCACCAAGAACAGGACTATATAAAGTTCAATATATTCGCAACTTTGTTGCTATTCTAGAATGACAGCAGTTTTTCATGTATATTACTTCCTTTTAAATAAATAACCTGCACTTTACATCCTACTTATTTCTGTATGTAAAGGTCTGAAAAATATATTATGTCAATTATTTATTAATGTCAAAGTTAATTTTAATAAGTAGATGAAAAGACCAATTGGTTTCATTTTTTATGCTTTGTCAGTGGTAAGGATTTTTTAAAAATGTTTTTGTTTGCAGAAGGAGTTAACATTTTATATAACTGCTTGAAATTTATCGCTCATAGGCTCTGAAATCATTACCATTTTCTTGGCAACTGTGTAAAATGCAGAATATACCCGTGCTGAAGGGTTAGCAAATCATAATGGTTAAAATGACTGAACAAGCTATTCAGCATGATGGCAGGCTTTTTTTTCAGTCACACTTTAAAAAGAAATTCTGAAGCCTCAAATCTGGTCCTAGAGAGCTGGATGCTTTCTTCTCCTTAATTGAATGGGTGCTCTGGTCAGATATTTGAGGACATCTGGAGATTTGGCGCTCAGAGGCGAAGCAGTGATGTAAACAGATGTGCTTGCTGCCAGTGAATTTCTTGGTATTGTTGATGCTTCTGCTTTGCTCTGTGCTAGTAGAGGTTTCAGGGCTATGGCAGGACTTGATCTGTGTCTGTCGGTTAACAGCCAATATATGTTAAATGCTACTTATAATTCAGAGCTAGGAGCTGGGCAGAGTGTTGAGTGCTGACTACCTGAGTGGAATTGTCATGGCAGACGTTGCATTAACTACCTGGGATTATTGTAATTTCTGTTTTCCTTTATCAATTCTGACACCAAGCAGGGGATACTGATTTTTTTTTAAATTTTTTTTTCCCTGCTCTGATCCTACACAACTTATTTAGGAAGTAGAACCTGCAGTTTGTGGGCCTATTTATAGATCTGTGCCTGTTTAAAGTTAATGTCAGCATGCTTGAGAGAGTTTTGCTTTGCAACATGGATTCCTTCTTTAAAGCTCTGAGATCAGAAAGGGTCCTGAGCTGCAGTGGGAGAGTACCAGTGCAGCGATGAGAAATCTGTCAGTTTGGTTTTCGGGACTGTGTTGTGTCAGTTTTAGATCCCCTGTGAAGTCCCATCTTAATGGAGCATCTCGAACCTGATTGATGCTTCTTACTGTACAGCTCCAGCTGACACACAGGATTGCTCCACTAACCTTAAAGAGCTTCATTTCCTGTATCCATGTGACTACCAGGAGCATAGAAAATGCCAATGTTGCTCTGATTCTCTGCCTGGCAGTGTTTTGTAGCAAATGATTCAAAGTACGTGAAAACTCACAGTAGGGAACTGTGTGATACCAAGTAGTTAACTGCAAACCTCTGAGACTTACGCCATTAAACTGGTTAAGGACTTGGGAAAATCATACCACAAGGTGATTAGCCACAGGCATAAGCCTGCACAGTTTTATAAGAACCATGAAAAACATAATAAATATATATTTTCAGTATATTTTCCATCTCTCCTGTTCATAGCTAGTTTCTCACTTAAATTGTCTTTCTGACAGCAAAGCTGAGGAAAAATGTTGCCTTTGGTATACATAAGGGAATGTGTGGCACTGACATTTTTGAAGTGCATTCAGTTGGTTAAAATCTCATATTAATACCATGGAAATATCTTAAGACAGTGACCTTCTCTTTCTGTGTGAAATTCTAAAATACGTATACATTGCAATTTATCATCTATTTTGACTCTGAAGAGTTTGGCAGTGTGGTCAAACTGCTTGCTGCATCCTGCAACAAGGAGTCAGATTACTTCTGGCAAGCTGCTTTTGTGGCAAAGGCTTACAAAAAACTTACCTAAACTCAAACTCTTCCTGCTAGAGCCTCAGAAGGTGTCAGCATCCAACTTCTCCTATTAAGAATAACGGAAGCAACTGATGCTGCTGTTTGGCTGCTTTCTTTTGGCTTGCCACCTAGGAGTTGTGCCCTTTCAGAAATCTGGTCCCTGCTGTGTTGAAAGGCAGATATAAAGAATTACAAGTCGATGTTATAATGTGAGCAAGGGCACAAAGCAGAACAAGTTAACAGTGTTTTTTACTGGCAGCCAACAGCTCCCATTAAAACCTTTTTTAATCTTGTATTGAAGATACAAAACAAGAGTATCAGAACACTAGGAATACCAAATGCTAAGTAACATTTCTGGTTTTTATAATGTTCCTTATTCTTTTTCCCTTTAGGCTTAGGGACTTTTTTTAAGTCTTGTAACTACAGTTTTGGGAAGAAGTGAAAAAATGATGGAGAAGGCCTGGAACTGTTCCAGTGCCTATCGTGAAGTCCTTGACAAAATGAGACAAGACTTGGAAGAGGATAGATAAACATAACAAAACTGCCAAGTATCTTGCTGTTTCTCTTGTTTGGGTTTTTTTCCCTTTTTTTTTTTTTTCTTGCAGGGTTGCTGCTGGTGGAAAGCTTCAGATGAGGTCTTCTCAGTCACCCTGTAGTCTGAGTTCCAGTGAACATCAGCTATTTAGCATATGCTTTTGGATAACCACTTGGATTCATATCTGTGCTACAAAAGATATGTATGTGATGTAGCTATCTAACATCATATTGACAATAGACAAGGGATAGGAGTGGTAAAAAGAGAAAAAAGTGGGGAAGGAGGAGTGTGCATGAAGGAAGCATGACAGGAACTCTGTACACTGGCTGTTATTACACACTTGTCTTAGATGTGAGTTTTGCTCAAAAAAGCCTCTGTTTGCATGAAATTGGTCCTTTTACTGGCACATTCTCCCAATCTGTTTTGTTCAGACCTGTTTCTTACATTCTTGCCCTAAACAGCAGGCAACACCCCATGTAAATTCAGGATAAGGACTTAGTTGGACTTGTCTTTTGAGCTGATAAGTCTATACTTAGCTTCCTGTGTCCCTCACTTCCTCCATTTCCCTCATGCTTGAATAGAGCAGGAGGAAGTGTCTTGGGTTGCCTCTTGTGAGGCCTGTTCTAGCTGATGTTTGAGATCGTGGCAGTGAAACCCCACAGACACGCTCCAGATTGCAGGTCTCTGTGAGATTGTGCATGGGAAGCCAGGAATACAGACCCTGCTCTTTGTGATGTACTTCTATTATGTGATCTCCCAAGGTAATCTTTTCACTGATGGGTTTCTGAAGAAGTTGGTGGTTTGTACAGCTGCCCCATCTCTTACTGGTTTCGACTGTTGATTAGGCTCAAACATTCCCATATTATTTTACTAATTTCTTTTTTTCCTCCTTCTACTTGACTGCCTGTTATCTTTATAAAGTCTTTTACAAAATGTAAAGAAGATTTTTGGTCTTTTCCAGAAAGGAAATTTTCCTCTGCTATGGTTGTTCTTAATGCCATTCTTGGTGGCTGTGATATTTGAACTTGTCCTCGCAACAAAGTACCAGAACAGTAGTTTAGCCCATCAGAATACAAAGAGCAAAATCCTTCCATAAACTTTAGATTCCTATGTAGAAGGATGTCTCAAAATGGAGGGTGATGGGTCAATGGGTCCTCCTGAATGCTTGTTGCTTCTGGAAAATCTGACTTTAAATATCAGAGTCTCATTGCCATCTCTCATTTCTAAAAATTAGAACCAAGTCCAATAAGCTAAGGATCTCTTAGCAGTTTTAGCTTTCTTGCCTCTGTCTCCTTTAGCCACTTGTCTGACTTGGTTTTAGCTTTGAAACCTTTGCCTGTATGTGTACTTCACCTCCAAAAGACTCTTAAATTAAGTGAAAGTTGTTTTATCCACTGTATTGCAGTTTATTCCTTTCACTCAAAAGCCACATTTCTCGCACTTCAGATTTTGACATACCTCTCCCTGTGTCCCCCCACCAAAAAAAGGATATTTGGACAGCCATTCAAGATCTTTATGCTAGCACCATGACTGATCCTGTCTTGAATGGAACAGCAGCTTAGGGGTCTGACTCTCTCTGATATGCCATGGGATCTGGATGGGTTTGTATCCAGATTTTTTCTTCTTCGGACAGAGAAAGGTAGGGGGAAAAGCTGTCATTTTTTTGAGAAGTCAAGAACTTAACTAATGACTTTTTTGCCTTCATGATTCATGTGTGGAGTCAGCCCTAGGCTGTAGGGCGCAAAAGTGTTTGTCTGATGGGTACTAAGGATCTCTGTGGAATTTTGTCTCCAACAGCATATCCTGTGAGCAAGTCATGGGTACCATTAGTAAGTTTACTCATAAATCCTCGTCAAGTGGGCAGGTCAATGAGTGTTAAAGCATAAAGGATGAAGGCTGAGTAAAAGGTCTCACCTTAGGCAGTATGGTGGTCATGGTTTGGCAACTGGTGCTCATTTAGGCTGGTTAATGTGAGATATAAAGGAAATAGGTTAAGGAATGGACTTCTATGAATGTAGTGCTTGAAAAATGAACAAGGGAGAGCTTGGCAGTTCTGTTTGGCATGTCTGCCTTTTTTGTTCATATTTGCCTCTTGGATTTTATCACTCCACTTATACTGATGTTGCAGAAAGTAATGGTGTATATATATGATTAAAATATTACTGAGGGATAATCTAGCAACACTTTACAAGTGGCAAATTACTTGTACTTCATTTGATATTGATTGTAAAAACATTAATCATGTTGAATTCTTTTGGTATTAATCATTTGGATGTAAGAGATAATAATTCCATCTTAAGCACTGAATAATTTTTAGGGTAGATCAAAGTAGTCTAAATATCATCCTGATTGTGTCTCAGTGCTCTATACTCAAAACACAAATATACAGCAAGGGAGGAAGAATGAGCTTTAATTTATCAGTGTTTTGCAGAACAGCACAAAATGTTTTTGCTATAGATTCAGATAAATCAAACTGAGCTGTTTGTCCACTTTGTCGATACACAACCTCAACATGGTATTTCTTTCCTGCAGTGAGTTTTTGTTGTAATGGGATACACCTTCGTGTAGGTGACAGGAGAGAGGTGTTAAGATGTTATATGTGACTGTATAGCATGCTGTTATTTCTTCCTGTCAGCCATGGACATCTAATTGGCAAAGCTGTTTTGGCTGAAGTGTCTTACTCAGAAGTAATTTCAAACAAAAGGAATGGAGCAACTACAGCCCACTTATGTCTCAGTGTCTTTCCAGTGAGTCAACAAAAAAGGCACCTTCCCCTCAGAATAGTCATTCCTTTCCTGAGAAACATGGGCCTCTGGGGATAGTACACAAGCTGTGATGCTGTTTATGCTTGCCCACTGGGAAACAAATTCCTGAATGGCTCATTCCTGGATCTCATGCTGCTTTATTTCCAAGAGAGATGAAGTGTTTGACTAGGATTGTCAGACACTCGCATGCCGTGCTGAAACATGCACATGCAAATGATATCTGTCTCCACTTCTCAGTGGACAAATGAGTGAGAGGACAGCCTTGTGCACCATTTTTCCCTATGTCCTGCTGCTAGTCTCTGAAATACTTAAAGATGTTTTGTTTGTTTTTTTGTTTTTAACAAGCAAGAAACAGAAGCAGTGCTGTTGCAAAGAAGAAAAATTCTTCAGAGCTGTAGAAATAGAAACTTAAAACTTTTCTTTGTCTAGCTGGGGTATGCCAGGTAACAAATTGGGTTTGTGTGGGCAGATCTGTCTGCTTTTCCATTCTGTCACATCTCTGTTACTGCTGCTTTTGTCCATGTCATATTATAACAACACAGAGCAGCATCAGGTAAGAGCAGGTTTAAGCCACAGCTCAGAATTCTTGAAAACCTGACATGGGATATCCCAAGGGAAGATGTTTATGTCAGCAATTGAGGCCCTTCTGGCAGCAAACTACTAATAGGAGCAGGTGGACCAGCTTTAGCATGTGCTTCATCCATAATCTCAGCGAGAAAGCTCACTAGACTTTCTCTTATGCTATTTCTGACTTGTCACTATGTTTTTCCCCTCAAGTCATCAAGAATAAAGCAGTTCTCAAACTCTTCACTGACATTATTAGGCGCATTTAATTTACATATATTGTCCAGAGAACCTGTTTATTAGCAGTCAGACTCCAATAAACTCAGCAACTAATTCATTTAATGCTTAACTTTGACACTAGCAATTTAAACTATTTTTGTTTATGTGGGTAAGTAAGTGACACTGTTCAGGTAGGATGCAGGACAATTAATTTAGGCATGCCAATGGCAGTAAACATTCTGACATGACCAATTTAGATAATTTTTGCCTGTTGCACTGCTTTAGGCGTGTCTATGCAATTATGGTAAGTATCTCTTCTTTTGGTTCATATGCTTGCCAGTCTGGAGTATGATTTACACCAGCAGTACTAAAAGAGAGTAGTGTTATTAGGTTTTACCTGGTACATAAACTTTTTGAAACTTGGCCCAGTTTAACTATGGATTTGCTGTTGAAGCATATATGTACATAGTCAAAGTCCTACAAGCATAGGGAAGTGGTGTCATGGATCGGGTGGCTAATGTGTTAGCCCTTTCTTAGCCATTTCTCAACTGGAGAACAAAGATGAACTTAGTATTTTGTTGCTAGAAATACAGTAAATATTCATGGATGGGGTGAAAAAAACCCTAACATTTTCCTTTTCTTCCCTTTCATTTGAAGGTACTTCCTCAACTCCCTAGCTTGTCGGGGTTTCTACTGGATTGCCTGCAGTTTCCCAGATTCCTAGAGAGCAAGAGTGGCAAAGGACAGATATATTGAGTCTGTATATTGTGAGGATGGTTTTAATTTTCTTTTGACAGCAGGTGTTTGTGGATTTTTTTAGTCTAGTAGAGTGGTAATGGGAGTTATTTAGAAAAGCCCTGATGTGTAAAAGTAGCTGTCTACAGAGCTGCTCCTTGACACCTCACATGCTTCAGATATTCTACCCATACCTCCTGGGACTTGAATACAAGGGAGGGGTCTGATCTCTTCATCATATTCTTGCAGGTTTGGGTTTCCAGATATCTGAAAAGAGACACTAGCTCGAAGTGTCTCACTTGGGAAATTGAGATTATAAAGGATGTTTGATCTGGGTGTTCCCAGATGTATTAATCTTGTGGGATGTTCAGGGTGAACTTCCTGACATGTGCTACTGAAAAGAATCTGATGGGAAGATGGAAGACCTTATACTGTGTTTCTTAGTGCGCTGGAGGAAAATACATGGCACAATGTTAAATTAAATGGCCACATGGGATGATTGAATGTGTAAGCTGTAATTTTAGATGAGACTCTCTGTACCTAGAACATTGGGACAGGATGCTAAATTGATCATAGGATGAATACTGCCAATCCCCCTTCTCTAATCTTTGTTCTCTTGTATTCTGTTCAGATATACCACCAAGTTTACTTTTCTGATTTTTTTGTTGTGACTTTTTTTCAGGTCTCCTGTAGGTTCACGTGTCAAAAGTATTAAAAATAATTGAGTAGAAAAATCTACAAAGTAAACTTGAAGTCCATTAATAGGAAATGTACATACTCAGAAGTGCAAATGAAAGTCAATCAACTTTCTTCTTGTTTCTTCTGTCATTTTAAAGGATGTCACCACATAGAAGTTAGTGCATATTTGGGATATGTACGTGCGTCACAGAAATGCAGTTGGACTTGTGCAATTAGTAATTTCACTAGTGTGGTGGATTAACCTTGGGTGGCTGTTAGATGACTACCAAACTGCTCTCTCACTCCCCCTCCTCAGCAAGACAGGGGAGGAAATATGATGGAAAAATTTGTGATTTGAGACAAGGACAGGGAGATCACTCACCAGTTAACATCATGCGCAAAACAGACTATTTGGGGAAAGGAATTTAATTTATTGCCAGTCAATAACAGAGCAGAATAGCAAGAAATAAAACCAAAACTAAAAATGCATTGCCCTTATTCCCTCTTCTTCCTGGGCTCAGCTTCACTCCTGACTGTTCTACCTCCTCCCACCAGGCAGCAGAGAGGGATGAAGAATGTGGATTGCAGTCTGCCCGTAACACTTTGTCTCTGCTGCTCCTTTCTCCTCACTCTGTTCCTCTGCTCTAGTGTGGGGTCCCTCACATGGGATACAGTCCTTCATGAACTGCTTCAATCTGGGTCCTTCCCATGGGTTACAGTCCATCAGGAACAGACTGCTCCAGCATGGGTACCCCACGGGCCAGAAGTTCAGCCAGAAAACCTGCTCCTGTGTGGGCTCCTTTCCATGGGCTGCAGCTCCAGCCAGGACCCTGCTCCAGCATGGGTTCTCCATGGGCTGCAGCTTCTTTCAGGGCACATCCACCTACTCCAGCATGGGTTCCTCCAGGGGATGCAGTGTGGATGTCTTTTCCACCATGGTCCTTAATTGGCTGCAGAAGAGCAAGAGGTAGATGTCAGGGCTTTGAGTGAAAATATCAGGCAACTGCAAGAGCTGATGCTATGCCTACAGTAGCTTTGGCCAAGGCTACGGGACAAATTTCAGGAGGAAATATGGGAGAGAAACAGAGAAATGGGACTAGCCTGAAAAAGAGACTGAGTTTCAGTGTTGAAGTACCTTATCAGTTGACTACATGAAGTAGTCCTGCTGATTGACCTGCATCATCCATGATGCTCACAAATGTATCCCACGCTCTTGCACTTGAGTTTTTTTTAAACACCACAATATTGCAAGCCTTCCAACTGAAAGCTGTGAGCCAGCAAACTGCCATCCCTGGAACAGACCTCTCAGGCAGACAGGACACTTGATATGGAGGATTCCCTATCCTCCCTCCACCTGGCAGAACACGGTGACTTAAGAGATGGGGGGAATGATGACAAATTCCTGGCTGGTGCAAGAGGAGTATCTCCTCCATGACTACTCCACCTTCTCAGTTGGCCTTGTGTAATAGGTATGAAGCTCTGCAACCGAGTCCAAACAACGATGAGGACAATGATCCATCTAGGTTGGAAGTGTCACCAATGTTAAGTTGGCCTACGTCCTGCATCAAAACCACCTCCATAAAGAAAAAAAGATGGATCATTGTCATAGGAGACTCTCTTCTGCGGTAAACAGAACACCCACTTCTTAAGGGAGTCTGCTGCCTCTGTGGGGCTCAGGTTAAAGATGAGACAAGGAAACTTCCTGCCCTGGTACAGCCTTCAGATTACTATCCATTATTGATTTTTCATGTAGGCACTGATGAAGATGCAATAAGAAATCCAAGGGCAATCAAAAGAGACTTTAGGGCCTTGGGACAACTGGTTAAGGGATCAAGAGCACAAGTAGTGTTTTCCTCTGTCTTTCCAGTTGCAGGGAATAATGAGAGAAGAAACAGGAAGACCCAGCTGATCAATATCTGGCCTGCTGGTAAGAGACAAGGTACACCTTTCTCAAAGGGGAAAAAGGATCTTTGCACAACAGTTAGCAGGACTCACTGAAAGAGCTTTAAACTAGATTTGAAGGGGGAAAGGGACAAAACGACATTCGTTAGAGATAAGCCTGGAGGCAGCACGCAAACATTTGAGGATGGTGTGCTAGTGAGGTCCTTCAGTCTGCTCCACGATGTGCTGAGTAGACTGGAGCACATTTGAGATGTCCCTGTGCTAATGCATGCAGCACCTTAGCAATCTCAGTGGAGGCAGGGGATGGAGATCCACTCGGTAGCAAAGATATAAGGTTTGTCAATGCATTAGAAACCATGGAAGCACCTTAGAACAGTCATATAGGAATTAGGCCTTCTCCTCAAAAGAAAAGTGACAGGACTGATAGCCCAGCTGGGGTGCATCTACACCAATGCATGCAGCATGGGCAACAAACAGGAGGAGTTTGCAGCCATTGTGCAGCTGGAAATCTATGATATAGTTGCAATCATGGAAACATGATGGAATGACTCACACTACTGGAGGGCTGCAATGGATGGTTATAAAGTCTTCAGAAGGATTAGGCAAGGAAGGAGAGTTGGTGGGGTAACCCTGTATGTTAGGGAGTGTTTTGACTGGCTAGACCTTGACGATGATGATGAAAGGATCGAGTGTTTATGGGTAAGAATCAAGGGAGAGGTCAACAAGGTGGATATTGTCGTGAGAGTCTGTTATACACCACCCAACCAGGATGAAGAGCCAAATGAAATATTCTGTAAGCAGCTGGGAGAAGTCTCTCAATCTCTAGCCTTTGTTCTCCTCAATGACTTCAACTTACCAGATGTCTGCTGGAAATGCAATAGAGCAGAGAGGAAACAGTGTAGGAGGTTCCTGGAGTGTGTGGAAGAGAAATTCCTGACATAGCTGATCAGTAAGTCAATGAGGAAAAGCGCCCCGTTAGACCTGTTGTTTGTGAACGGAAAAGGACTTGTGGGTGATGTGATGGTTGGAAGCCATCTTGGGCACAGCAGTCATGAAATGACAAAGTTTTCAGTTCTTGGAGAATAAGAGGGGTCAGCAGAACTGCTACCTTGGACTTACCCCCCTATTAAAGAGGGCAGACTTTGACCTGTTTAGGGGCATGGTTGACAGAGTCCCTTGGGAGGCAGCCCTGAAGGGGAGAGGAGTCCAGGAAGGCTGGATATTCTTCAAGAAGGAAATCTTAAAAGCAGAGCACGCTGTCCCTATGTGCCAAAAGTCAAGCCAGCAGGAAAGAAGACTAGCCTGACTGAACAGAGAGCTTTGGCTGGAACTCAAGAAAAAAAAGAAGAGTTTATGATCTTTGGAAGATGGCAGGCAACCCAAGAGAACTACAAAGACGTTATGAGGTTATGGAGGGAGAAAATTAAAAGGGCCAAAGCTCAACTAGAACTTAATCTGGCTACTGTGTTAAAAGACAATGAAAAATGCTTCTCTAAATAGATTCACAACAAAAGGAGGGCTAAGGGGAATCTCTATCCTTTATTGGATGTGGGGGGAAACATAGTGACAAAGGATGAGGAAAAGGCTGAAGTACTTAATGTCTTCTTTGCCTCAGTCTTTAATAGTAAGACAAGATGTTCTCTGGGTACCCAGCCCCCTGAGCTGGAAGACAGAGAAAGGGAACAGAATGAAGCCCCCATAATCCAAGGGGAGCCCCCATAACCCAAGGGGAAAACAGTCAGCAATTTGCTACACCACTTAGACACACACAAGTCTATGGGGATGGATGGGATCCACCCATAGGTACTAAGGGAGGTGGTAGAAGTGCTAACCAGACCACTTTCAATAATTTATCAGCAGTCCTGGCAAACTGGGGAGGTCCCAGTGGACGGGAGGTTAGCAAATGTGATGCCCATCTACAAGAAGGGCCAGAAGGAGGATTTGAGGAACTACAGGCCTGTCAGCCAGACTTCAGTCCTGGGGAAGGTTATGGAACAGATCATCTTGAGTGCCATCACATGGCATGCACAGGACAATCAGGCAATCAGACTCACTTCACATCAGTTCATGAAAGGCAGGTCCTGCTTAACCAACATGATCTCCTTCTATGACAAGGTGATACACTTAGTAGAAGAGGGGAAGGCTGTGGATGTTGTTTACCTGGACTTCAGTAAAGCCTTTCACACCTTTTCCCACAGCATTCTCCTGGAGAAACTGGTTGCCTATGGCTTGGATGGGTGTACTGTTCACTGGGTAAAAAACTGACTGGATGGCTGGGCTCAAAGAGTGGTGGTGAATGGAGTTAAATCCAGTTGGCAGCCGGTCACAAGTGGTGTTCCTCAGGGCTCAGTACTGGGACCAGTTCTGTTTAACAACTTTATCAATGATCTGGATGAGGGGATTGAGTGCATCCTCAGTAAATTTGCAGATGACAGCAAGTTGGGCATGAGTGTTGATCTGCTTGAGCGTAGAAAGGCTCTGCAAAGGGATCTGGACAGGCT
>NW_009598723.1:0-50451 GCF_000690535.1 Cariama cristata
GTAATAATATATAATTATATAAAATATATGTAAAAAAAATAGGTTTGAGCATCGTGCTTTATTATGGATTTAAGTTATGTAAATATGAATGCTCTTGAGAACTTACACATTAGTGCCCTCTCCAGCAAGGTGGTTAAGCGTGCTTAAGCATGTCCTCTGTTTTGTACAGGCAAGGAACAAATTTTTAAAAAGACCAACAAACTTACAGAAAGTATAAAGGGGAAAAAAAAGCTTGTAATTTTACAATTATTTTTGGTTTAGTTCAAATGAGCTTAATAACAATATGTAGAGGCTTCTATATAAAAATTCCATCTATTGTGAGCAGTCTTAAAGCTCCTTTTTAACAATATTGACAAGTAAACACTGGACCTCTTACATGGTATTGTAGTAGAGATGCTTGAAAGACAGTCTGATCAACCTCTGCTTGGTTAATTTCTTGAAGATGTTTGAGCAGCAGGCTATGTCTAGATTTTAAGGTAGATTTTTATATTAATGGGCTAGTCTCTTATTTCCTGAACTAGTATCATTTAGCACAACTACTTTTTAGGCTTTTTTTTCATTTAATTACTAGGGCTAGCTCTCATCTGCATAGGAAAGAGTTAAAACCAGATGTAGAGGTCTTGGAGAATCAGCTGCGGTTTTATTATGGTCTACCTTATTATGATGTTGCTTTATCGTAACATGTAACAGAGAGGAAAAGTAAAAGCAAGTAACTAATATTGCAATAAAAAGTTCACGTGAGTAAGGTACGGAAGAAGAAAGAGCTTGTGGCAGAGTAATATATTCTATGGAAAACTGATAATAGCTTTATTCTGGTGAATTAAATTTTTTTCTGGATAGAGAACACAAAAATGGGATGTAGAAGATGAGTAAAGGATTTGGGATTTGACCTTTCTATTTGTAAAACTAATGAATACATTCCATAGTAAGACACTAGTCTTATGTGAAATGGTAATGGGCCCGTTTCCAGGTCAGTATTAACTGGCTATTCTTATTTGCCACAAAAAATGCCTTCTCTGAGGAAGAGGAGCACAGACCATGCAATGTTAGGTGCTATTGCAGCTAGTTAGAATCCACAAGCACTTTCTTGTCAATCTTACAATAATAAGAGAGAACATAAAACCTGACAAACTATAGTGTTGTGTTTTTGTTTTGGTTTGGTTTTTTTGTGTGTGTGTGCACGTTTCAGCAACTGAAGCTGAAGACGTAAAATTGCCACTTCATATTCACCTTTCCAAAGCCTGGTATTACATTAATTTGAATATAAAAGTGGATTTCCTATGTCACTTTCATACCGGAGCTTCAGAGAATACATGGAGCAATAGAGGTCTTTAAAAGCCTCTTAACTGGATCATTCTTGAAATTTTTATATCTTGAAAATTTTGTCACAATATTTCAAGTTGTGATCATTTAGTCATAAGAACACTAGTTTTATCGTGTCTCAGGGTTCTGTACAAAGACTGGACTCTTAATCATTTCACATAGTCTTCAGGGATTTTGACAGGTGGCTTAGCAATATAGAGGGGCACTTTGTAGGTTGATTTCATGAGTATAGATTTAATGAGATTTCTTGATGTTATTTTTATGCTCTAGAATTGTATGTTTAGATGTCCTATATGTTACTAGATAAAACTGTTCATCTTCGGCGGACTGTGCTATATATAGTGACTGTGACTTGGAATTTGCCTCAGGAAGAAACGCTGTACAAGCAGAATTGTGGAAATCATCGTAGAGTTTCAATGGCTGTTTTGAAAAAGGATGAACAAGAGATAAGCTCTTTGATAATACTGTGTTATGTTAATTTAACATTCTTGTGATACGTTTTTTTCACTCCATCAATTTTTTTTTTAAGTCTTTTGGCATCATCAGCATATGTATGTGAACTTACAATCTTTTTCACAACATATTCTTGAAAAACTGGTTAACTGTAGTATTGGAGAACAGCCCAGGTTAGAAGGGACATTGAAAGACCATCTGGTCCAACCTTTCCTGGGAAGGAGAGCCTAGATGAGATTATCTAGCACCCTATCCAATTGCATCTTGAAAACCTCCACCGTGTCCCTGGGGAGGTTGTTCCAGTGAATGACTGATGTCACTGTAAAATTTTTTTTTCTTGTATCAAGATGAAACCTCTCCCAGTGTAACTTGTACTTATTGTCCCTTGTCTTCCCCTTGTGGTTCCCTGTGAAGAGAAAGCCTCCATCCTCTTTGTAGCTGTGCCCTTTAAGTACTGAAATACTGTGATGAGGTCCTCTCTAAGCCTTCTCTTTTTCAAGGAGGAAAGACCCAACTCCTTCAGTCTTTCCTTGTAGGACAGGTTCTCCAGCCCTTTGATCATCTTCAAGGCCCTTCTTTGTACCTCTCCAGTCTGTCCTTGTCTGTCTTGATTTGTGAGGACCAGAACCATACACTGTACTCCAGGTGCAGCCAGACAGGCACTGAGGGGGATGATCACATCTCTGTCTCTGCTTATAAAGCCCCTGTGGGTCCAGGATAAAGATTAATCTTAATTAAGATTAAACGTATTTTTGTTTCATACCGAGATTTCAAAAGTAGTTGAAATGACTAGTGCTTGTTACGCTGTTCTGCAATTTATCTGTGTTTGGATTCACAGATAGTAATGTCAGACATGATTTCTGTTCTATTCCGTTCTTTATATGTGGGTTCTTATTGATAGAAAATGTCCATTGCTTTGTAAGGAAAAACTAGGATATCAGTCTTCCTCAAAAAGTAGATGTGAGGTTGCAAGATGATGTATTTCGGTGCTACTCTTTATGTAACTATGTTCCTGGTCAGCCTTCCCATGTGAAAAAAAAAAAGTTAATATAAAGGATTGAGACAAATCTGCTCTGGCGTTTCTTTGTGTCTCAAGTTTCAGTCCAGATCTGAATCTGGCTCTGGTACAGAAGCAACACTTGTCTCATTAGTCAGTTTTTCTCTTGTCAGGGGCCAGCAATGCTGACTGATACAAAGGAATGTGAACTGTTTGGGAGGGGTAGACAGAAGAGTGCTTGTGTGACTCTGTTCAGAGATGTCCGAGAACAAAATAATGAATGATTGTTTTGCTGATTTCTTAATGTGGAAATATTCATATTTCACAGTTCTGTTGCTGCTAATCTTTCATTTTTATTTACCCTGATGGGAGACAATTGCTTGGCTGCAGGTCCAATTTATTTTCAAAGAGGGCAAAAATTTTCTGTAAGGGTCCTTTTCTAGGTTCAGGAAGTACCCATCTCTTTCTCATTATGTATTTGAGAATGGATACCCTGTGCAGATTTATCCACTGAAGAGAGAATATGCTCTGGGGAAAGACTGATACTGGTCTGTATTCTTCCCACTGGTTTTGAAGGACGTAAAGTTCTTGGCTTATAGGATTCCAGGGCATTGAGTTCATTACGCAGGCTTTTCCTTTCTGTGAGTTATCTTTTATACATTTCTTTTGCCTTTGTATATAAACAGCTTGAAACCTATACTTCTTTCTAAAGCAGTTATTTTCTCATATAAAACATACTTTTAATGATTTGAGACTCCAGATTAAACACTCACTTACCTGTATGTGTGGTGTTCTTTGTTTTCTGTAAAGTCCAGATTTTAAAATAAGAAACAAAAGTCAGTTTTACTCTTTCTCAAGTTTCTCTTGAAGGAGTGAATTTTTTGAAGAAAATTCTTAAGAAAGATGTTATTTTAATCTAAAGAATGTGAAATTGAGAAGAGGAAACCTAAGGCTAAGTTATCCTAAGATCACCCATTTCTGCTCATTTTCTACTAAGTGTGCTTTAACTATGTGACCCATTAAATTTTCCTTTGAAATTGGTGAAATGAAAAAAGATACCTGACATGCTCAGTAGAGCAGTGGGCATGGAGACCTAGAAATATGTGCAGAATACAGAAATAATAAAATAATACCTTATATCTTAAATAATTGCAGGTAGGTTGGGAGTGGGCAAGCTTCTCTCTCTCAGTGCCCCTTCACTAAGTGAAGGCACTTGTTAAGGTACTTATTTTAACTGGCAATACTATAGCAGAGACAGCAAGCCCAAACTACCCAGTTAATCCATTCCCAGACAATACAGATATTTCTGTATATGGCAGGAGGAGGTGAAAATGAGATTAAAAATACTGTCCACCGTTATTCATCTGCCTTTAAAATGAGATAGTGTGACCTAGGCTTGCAGGCTGCTCTAAGCAGCCATATTTCTAGATGCTCATCATGTCCACCTAGCACGTGAAGGTAACATTTCAGGTAAATAGAAACCCAGCAGAGTAATGACCTGGAGTTGTCATAAAGTAATGCAGATCACAGAATACCAGGGCTGAGTTACAGGTAGTTGATACACCAGTCAGAAGGTTTGGGGGAACGAGAAGCAGGTGACTTTTCTATCCTAAATTCATACACTAAAGCATGCTTAACTTCTTTACTAGCCTGACTTGAAGAAAAATGTAAAGACAAGTGAACAAAGGGCTTTAGTGTAACTTTGTTAGGTTTGTAGGTAGGTGCTGGCTCCATCTGCTGCCCGGTAGAGATCCTGTAGTCTCATTTTTGCTAGCATCTTGATCTTGATGCAGTTATTGATTTGCATTTGGAGGACTGGGGGTGGATGTAAAAGCATTTTTCTCCACTGCGATCCTATCAAATGCTTGATGCTAGCCCAAGGATTTTTGGAGCGGTTTATAAGAACAATATGGGAATTTATCCATATTTTAAAAAAAGTAAAATAAATGAGGGAAGATAATTATATCATTTATACAATTTAATAATTTATATGATCAATTTATATAATTTGTTGCTAGAGGAGACATAGCAGTTACCTTATTGTTATTTTAAATATATTGATATTATGATGTAACTTACCTTTTCCAGGTGTTTGGTACAGTTCTACAGCTGTCAAAATGAGCAGACTTCAAAAACTGACTCATTCACAGAAGGTTGGTCCTCTGCTCAAGTCAATTAGAACTTGCTTCTCTAAACTTTAAGCTTTCTATTTTAGAAGACAACTATTATGATTTTATTAAGCTGGAGAATGAGTGATCTCCATCACTTTTTTCCTGAGCCCAAGAGGCCAGACATATCTAGGGAAAGTGAGAGACTTAGGACCAACTTGGTACATTGGGAAAGAGAGAGAACCGATGACAAGTCTTCTTCTGAAGTTTTGATTTATCCAGTGTACATTTTCAAAGAAAGAGTCCATAAAACCTTTATATGTTTAAAAGACAATGTAAATTGTCTCCAGTTTCCATTGAGCTGTATTTAAGTGCTGTTAGGTGCCTAAATGTTCTGTGGCTAAAAGAGGTAGTGGCTATACTGCAAAGACCATCTTGTTCAGCTGGTTTTAGTTCATTTGTTCCTGAATGTTTATTATTTCTACTTCATTGTGTGGCAACACATAAAGCTTCCCCAGCAAACTGGCTTGCTCAACAAAATCTGTCTTGTAGTACCATTTACAAGTAGCACAGGTGTAAGCCTCATCCACATTAGTGGGTCTTGCTCATAATTTTATTAGGAGGTTGACCTATCACGGCAGCTTAAATTAATACTGTATAAGCAGGTGTAATTGCAATTTCTGTGGTTCAGTACCATTCATTTAAAGAGAGCTTGGGTTCTGATTTCTTTTAAGCGTACCTCAAACTGAGATGAAGCTGAAGGATTGCAAGTCCCAGAAAGACAGCTGGCCCAGTTTTCCAAGGACACAGTATCTGCAGGTTTTTTTGGCTTGTGCAGTTTCAGAGGCTCAGTGCTTTTGGAAACTGGGTTGAGTGGCAGATAATAGTGAAATAGCCCTCAGGAATGATCAGTAGATTAGGAGATTAGTCAAATGGCTTTACACTTCAGATATTTTTAGAGAATAATACTATTGAAATAACCTAATTTGAATGAGATTTTTATTGGGGAAAAAAGCATATGCATACCTGTTGTATTAAAAATAAAAAATTTGTGATGCTTATCTGTTTTCCGTATGACAATTAAAAACTCAATTATGTTTTTATGGGTATAAATCTACGTCCTGTCATGCATTGCAGTGTGTTGGTACTTTGTTGAAAGGCTGGCAGACCGTAGTGCTATGAATCTGTTAAAGAACATACAAATTTGTTTCAAGAAAATTGGTGAAAATGCATGCCATTCTGATTGAGCAAATCCAAATTACTTCAATCTATGATTAATTAAATTAGGTTGCTTCAAAATTCGTAACAAGTGTCTGGAATGACCTTGCTTACTGCTATCAGTGATTTAAATGTCTCTGGAGAAGTTGGATTAGCTGACTGAATACCCTGTCACAGAAAGTATGTCCTATGTGAGCAAGTTGTCCCAAACGGATAAAACTGCTATGTCTCAGATGCCCTGGAGGAAATACATACCTAAATGCATGTGATAAAAGGCAGCTAAGGTATCAAATAAGAATCTTAGACTGCACGGTTAGTATTTTATCCAGGTTGGAAAGAGAGGTTGTCGTGTATACATTGCAAATAACCTTCTATGAGGGAAGCTTATCAAATGTAGCATGATTCATAGATAATATTTCAAGATGAAGTAATCACTCTGAGATATCACTGTGATTTTTGAGCTGTACCAACATTCCCTACATAATTGATGTGACGCTTTTAGAAGTGCTGGCTTTGGAAGCTGCAGAGCAAACTGATGGAATTTTCCATTAAAATGGTATAGATGGAGGTCTGACAGTGAAGCCACCACTCCAGTGCTGTTCCTGGAGTTGGGAAGGGGAGAGTTGTTTTTCTTCTTGAAAACCTGGAGGTTTTCAGCCAACCTTCTGTATATCTTGCACTTTTTCATACACAATTTCGGGAGCATATGCTTGTATTCATAGTAGATATAAATACTTAGAGAGTCTCAGAAACATTCAAACAACTGTGTGCATCTGTGAACCTGCAAACCTTTTGGGATGGATTCTAACAGGTGTAAATCTGCTTCTGGTTCTGATGTGTCTGTACAGATGCCATCTCTGCAAAGCCCATGCATGCAGTTCGATGACTCGTAGAAAGGGAAGGCTGGCTGCCAAGAAAAATTAACTCCGTGTCTTGTGTCAGTTAAGCAGTTTAATTGGCTTTCACACCTAAGGCTGAAATGAAAAGGAGCTACTAGTCACTATGCTCTGAGAGACTGATCTCTCCGTAGAGTAACAGGCATCCATCTGCTTCAAAGGGAATTTATTACAACACTGTGTACTACTACACTGGAATTCAGCTGCTTTACCCCAGAAGCAATCGCCCCCATGCAGTGCAGAGCCCTTGGTCATCTTCTCACATCTTCCATGTCCAAAATAACCCTAACATGGATTCTTACGTGCTGGGTGGCTCCATTCTTTACAGCTTTCTCCCTTCCCATGATCTACAACATAGCTATGCTGATGCAAGTGTGCTTTCTTTCCAGCTGGCTCTGAAGTGAGTGCCAGTGATCTGATGCATTGCAAAAATACAGAAATACTGGAACAGAGGCTCCAGAATGAGATATTGTACAAACCCAGGACAAAAACTTAAGCAGCACCAACAAGGAAAAGAATTCAGTGTGTGAGAATAAAAAAAAACAAAGGAAGAGAGGCCAGTATCATCACAGTTATGCACAGTGGAGTGTGAATTAAGTGGAGAAAGGATAGATGGAAAGACCAGGAAAAGGAAGACTGAGAGAAAGTGGCACCAGAGAGGAAAGACTGAAGGGAAGGGAGTGTGGGGAACATGCAGTTCCTCTCCAACTTGAAGAGGTTGTGTGGGAGAAGACTGGAGCCAATACACAGTCCGCAGAAGAAGAGAGATCTCACTTCACGTTTACAGAGTATGGGTAGAAATTGTGTTTCTCAGATTGTGCCAGTTAAGCAACTCAGCCCCTGAAGCCAGGAGACTTTCTTCAGCATCTGTTTTATGACTCTGGATTAACACAAATGCCAAGAGAGTAGCACTGTGTCATACTTGAATCCTGTTGAAACACCCAGGTTAGGACTAGACTGTACAGCTTTCCACCCCTGCATTTTATTAGAAGTGTTTTCATCTGTAGAAACTTCCTGTTGTGCCCTGCCATTAAGTGAGAATGTCCAGTCGGGGGAGAAAAAAAAAAATTTCAACAGAAAGATATATTGAAATCTTGGATAATTCTGCCAATAATATCCTGTAATGAGTGAGCCTGTAAGTCAGGGAGGGTGTTTCTTGACATGATTTCATTTCTTTTTCTGTTTCTTCTTGCATCAGGATGTTACTATTTTTATAACCCAGTACTCAAACATCAGAAGGTAATTTAGGGCCATTACTGGCACAAATTTGAACAAGTCAGTGGCTCAATGCTGTCATCAGCTTGGAGTAGTATTTACGAAAAAGGCCTGTCCTGTCAAAAGTATGAACTCTAAATTGATCAATATTTCATTATCTCCTTAAAAATGTAAATGAAACAAATCAGTTAATCAAATGGTTTTTGGCTTTGCTAAGCTGCTGCTCCTAACTTAAAAATTTGTTTTGAAATACTCCAGGAAGAGGGGAAAAGGACAAATGAATAATTTTTATGAGATAGTCCTTAAAACAGGGCATTAATGCAGTTTGGGCTGTCAGCCCGTATGATAATATACCTGGGTGTGTAATTTGTTTCTTATAGCTTCATTCTCTCAGTAAAATTGTCTTGATTCTTCCTACCTGTGTTAAAACTTTTTGACATATTAGTCCTTGCAAACAGTATGTAAGTTTTTCTCTTTTTTTATTACTGATTCCTAAGGCTCTTAGAGTCATTGGAAGGATTTAAATGTATTTTCGAACTAAATAATGGCTCAGAAGGCTGTCTTAAACTTGCTTTTTCATGTCAGTGCAAATGTCTTTCATTTTTTATTATGAATCTAACATTTCTGTGACTGTGACCTACTCTGCTTCCATTTATGTCATATGAATTGGTTTGCTAACATCTATTATCCCTTAACAACAGAAAGAAGCATGCTGATTAAAAAAAAATAAATTATCTGCATGGAATTCTTTATTGCTCCTCTCCAACAGCCTTTACTGTATTTTCATATTTCTAGTGTCAAAGGGGTGGCTTTCAAAATAGTTCAAGAGTTTCTTTCAAGATACTCATGATAGTGAAGTCAAATATTTCCCTTAGAAATCAGACAGTAGCTCTTTCTGGCATCAATGTATGCCGCAGTATGCTCCCCCTGCCCAAGCTGTAGGAAGTTCTTTCAGCAGCCCAAATCCCTGTCCCATCATCCCTTTTCCTCTTCCCTTTCCTCCTGAAAGTGCTTATGCTTTTGTTCAAGCACAAAGACTTCCCCAGCCTAAGCATGCAGTTGTTTGCACCACAATTTAGGAATCTGTGGAGCATGAGTGTTGCTGCTTCCTCAGTGACAAAGTGCTTTGCAAATGGCATTGGACTGCTAAACCTTTGTGTTGTGTTTTTGGGTTTTTTTTTGTTTTGTTTGCTTGTTTTTTTTAATAGCGTGTCATCACTTTCTTAAAAATCTTACTATGTTTCAGGAGTAATGTGTCTGGGATTTATCTGTTGTGATGGGATGACTTGTTTTCCAGCTCTAGTAGAGGTGTCTGAATTAAAGAAAATGATCAAATGCTTGGTAGAAATGGTTTGTTATTATAAAGCAGGGCATATCACATACTTTCTTTTGGGGAAAGTCACAGATACTTTAATTCATTATACATAAAAGTTGATGTACTTGTCACATGTATCTTTTTGCTTACTTGAACTGTAATCTCTTAGGTCAGGAATTCTTTCTTAACTTGTGCATGTAGAGCTCTTAGTACTGTGAAGCTTGATGTCATTTGACACCTCTCAGAATTACTGTAATACATATAATAAAAAATCATCAAGGGATGTTTTATAGAATTTTTTTAGACTAACTTGCAGTTGCTTAAGCTCTGTGACTCCCTGTTGTTCATGTTATTTAGGAACTCTTTAACATTATAAAGAATGTATATGTACTTGAATTTTGGAAGCAAAAAACTGGGGAAGATATATATATGACTGTTAAAGTTTTGCTGTTTCCAAAGACAACATTTTTTCAGTTCTAAATTTTTCTGAAGGTTATATGGAAATGCAGTGCAAATAGAGTTTGAGAACTGAAAGGTGATGAGTCTTTCAGAATCTGTGTGCT
The DNA here is from genome assembly GCF_000690535.1 of Cariama cristata. Classification (NCBI taxonomy): domain Eukaryota; kingdom Metazoa; phylum Chordata; class Aves; order Cariamiformes; family Cariamidae; genus Cariama; species Cariama cristata. Next base: position 10,089 of record NW_009598723.1, read on the forward strand.
CATGATAAAGAGGAAGGGTTAAGGGGGTCTGATATACTACATGGGAAATATCCTCTTCTCCGGTGCTTGGGAGCACAAGATTCAAAGCAGAAAATAAGTTTGTCATTCTCTTTTTCCAACTGCAGTGAAGTAATTACTTAGTGGGATGGCTCCTAAAACATTTGATGTCATGTAGATATTATAATGACAAAATCTTGAGTCAAAGTAGCAAGTGAGTTGGGGCAATAGTGATTAATGACTTGAACAAAAATAGGTTTTACTGTGCATTTATAACTGGAGTGGCATGCCTTTGATATTCTCATCAGTATTTGTTAGGACCTTGAGGGCTGCCTACCTGTTGGACCTGTGGCAGTCCTTGAGACTGGAGAAAGATTTAAGAATTTGTCTATGAAGATCCGTGTTCAGGGATGAGAATTAAATTGACACTAAGTTCTTATGGCTGCCTCATCCCTTGCCGTGACAAAGGTGCATGTCTTAAACAGTGTGACACTTGGTTGCAAAGTATGGAAAGACTTTTGTGCTCCATAAAAGGGTAACATATAGGGGAATATATTTGTCTTCTCACCTGTGTCCTAGGAGGAGTTGTTGAAGGTAAAATGTCATCTTTGAGGGTGCACTGTAGGTCACCTCTCATGACGGAGTGTCATACCAAAGGGCAAAATTAAGATCTAAGGAGCTGGAATGTAACGATGTAATTAAGTTTTCTTTTTCTGAATACCGTAAACTGGAACAGGAATACTGTTTTATTATTTCGTTTAGCGTGCAAGAGTACAGAGTGCTAAGTGTAATAGGATGTATAGGCACACGTGAATATATATGTGTAAGTTTGATGTATCTGTGTGAAGTAGGTATACAGACAAGTAGCAATAAGCAGAACGTAGTTCATGTAAGCCCAAGTAAGAAGATACACAGCGTGAGCTGGTAGTTTTTAATAGTCCTTTCATACGCATTTCAAGTATGTGTTTACTATGAGAGATATGTTTTATCCATAAACTGGAGCAGACTTAAATGTTGCTTTTCTAAATCCTTCTAGAGCAAAACTTCTAGTGAGGGCTGGATCCAGGGCTCTGTATGACAGGAAGAGGAAGAGCTGTAATTCGCGTGTGACTGGATGTGCATATGCCTTGGTGGGAGTTGTGATTTGAGAGTTTGGGAGAATACTGTTGCTTGCCTCCACTTTGAATCTGTGCCTGCATATACCACAACTTACTGAAATTAACCTGATGTGGGAAAAAGACTCAGAGAAGAATAATTGCACTACTTTGATTCAATACTTTTCTGAGAAATTTCTGGGAAACCTTGGGAGTTTGTCATGTCCTGTGAAATTTATCTAGTGAGAAAGGGATTTAACTGTTACTCCCTGGACATGTGCTTGACGATGTTTTCTGCCTCTGCTTGTGTGTCTATACAGGTTATTCTACCTCACTTCTGACTTCTGTTTTCCTCCTTCAAACTGAGATGATTCTTAAGAATTGTATTAAATGTATTGATTAAAATAGCACTCAGGTGTGGCCAGCGGATTACCTAGCATGTTTGACGTGGCTTCAGTATTCTCCTGACAAAGTCACCTTACCTTTGCTTTGATTCCTGCCTTGAATTTTAGAAGCAAAGTGTGGGTGATTTGGCACTCCCTATGCTTGGCAAAACTTGGATTACTGGTGCTAATCCTTTATTACAAGAGGTAGAATAGTTGTGGTTTTTATTGAACAAAGGTCCTTTCTTTCACATACCAGTTATTTGTTAAAATCAGTATCTCTAGAGAGTGCTTGTAGTTCATTAGTGTGGTATTCCATGTATCATTATAAATTCATTGAGATATTAATGACGCTCATTTTAGCTGAGCTCTTAACCGTAGCATTCTTCTATTCAAAATACATATGTGAAAATATTTGGTGAACAAATTTGAGGATTAAGAATCATGGGTAGTACAATAACAATAAGTTCAAACCTTAACTACTAAATTTTGTCTTTTTCTTAACTTTTATGTTATTACCAGATGTAGTAGCTATAGCCCATTTTCACAAAAGGGCAGTCTAGGAAAAAACTTTTGCAGCACTTCTGTATGTGACTAGTATATGGTGCACTGAAGATAGAACCTTGAGAACAGGTACAGCAAGCCTAAAGAGTTGTTTGTGCATGAAAAGCAAAGGACTAAACCTAAAGGCTCCAAGCACGGCAATGCAGAGAAGCCTCTTTGGAGTTTGGCAGCAGGATGCTATTATTACTGTTTGACACTAATTGCTACAGAAGTCCAAAGTATTGAATTTTGGACTTCTGGAAGGATGATTTTCTCCGTGCTCAAGCTTAAAATACAGTCTATCTACATACACTGTCCATTTTTCTTCAATCACATCCTGACAGTACAATTCTCCAAGTTTCTGAACATCAGCCAAAATGTAAGTGTGTTATATAGCAGTCTGCTGGGGACACTTATCTGTATCAAAGTAACCTGGGGACAGTAGAAAGAATGGAAGTCTAAACACCATGTTTTGTGTAGACGTTGATGGATTCTAGGTGACTTTTGTTTGTTATTAAAACTTGTTAACCAGAGATAATAAGTAACCTATTACAGATGCCCAAATGCCACTTCTCCAGCCTCCACATACGAGAGAGATGCTAGGAAAATACAGGGGAAAAAATTCTAAAGCATGAACTTTGGTTTAAAAAACAAGACACTACCTCAGCATCTTACCAGTTCAGTTGTATGTCAACTCTCCATTCTTTGACTGCTCATGTGCTGCTTGTGAATGAGATCTGAGTGCACTTGCCCTCAGATAACCTTCTCAAGAGGTTTTTCCTTTCTTGTTGCTCTTGTTGTTGGTCCTGTTGTGCATGTTCTTGTGCTCTCTCTCTTCCCCTTAATTAGATTTGTGGTACTAAGTACCACACTTACAGTGGATGTTGTACCACCATGTCTTCTGGAAGGTCAACACCTGATAGCTAGCTGGAAAAAAAATGCATTTGCTTTTGTCATATTTAATTTACCATTGTTCTTTGCCAGTTTTACTTTCATTTCTCCTTAATGTTTTTGCTTTCTTTTCACCTCTCCTTCTCTACCTTCTGCTGTCTTATAATAGGCCTTTCATTCTATTCTTCTTTCACATATTGTACTGTGTTTAAGCCCTTCTTTTTTCATCTTTCTCCTCTGTATTCCACTGTTTCTCCTCTTTTAGCACCTATCCTTACCCTTGTTGCTTCTTTATCTCCATCTATAATGCAATAGCTACATGATCACCTCAGACTAGTGCTCCAAAAGAAAGCGCTGTCCTCCTGCCTTCCTCCTCACCCACATCATCTCTGTTGTGCTTGTACCTATTGTGCTTGCACAAGCGTGTTGTGTGCCCTCATAGCCGAAGAGGCCATCATGCTGTAACAGCACTGATGATGGATCTCTGAAGAGGCCTTCTCGAACAAAAGAAAAATCAAGGGATCTCCAAAATCTTGGGATAGTGGGTGTTAGTAGAGTAGATGGGAGTTAATAGTTGTTTTAAAGGGAGAGGAGGCGAGATCTGTAGTTAAAACTGTGACTGTGTCCTGGAGATTGTATTTTAGATGTGAGCTAGAGGGCAGGCTACAACATTAAAACTGTGATTAGTGGGTCCTAAGACCTTCCTCTGCAACCAGAGTGGTCTTCTGTGAGACCGGCTGTCACATGCTGTTGAGATGGAGAGGGAAACAGAAAGGAGCTACAGTGCATCAAACCAGCTACATGGTTAAACCTGAGTGTTCTAGTGCATTGTAATGGCTTTAGCAAGGAACTATCAAACATTGCCAAAAAAGAGACATTACAGTCAGTGAACAAGTGGAAGGAGTGGGGGAGGTATACATTCCAGTTCAGCAGGGGATATAGTTCTTGCCATTTTGTCTTGCTGTAATGCATAAACCTACTGTGCGTATGGAACATGTGAGACACTCTGCAGTTAACAGTGAAATTAAAAAAAAAAAAGAAACCAAAATAAACCCTTCAGACATCACAGAATATACAAGTATTAGTATTATTGTCAGCATGTGAGAACATAGTATTTACTTGGGAATACTGGTCATCTTGCTAAGTCATCAGAGTCTATATAAAACCCACATAAAGTTTCATAGAGCTTTGGTGTTGCCAGTCCCAAGTGTGCAATGAAAATGAGTCACATCTTCCAAGATCACAAGATTTGCTTAAAAATCAAAGAGGTTTATTTCTAATTTGGTTTCATTTTTATTTGCCTTTTTATGTCAAAGCCGATTCATTTTTTCCACTGTTTTTCTGTGATCGTTACTGCTAGCAATTCCATCCACCTCTTTTTTTTTTTTAAAAAAAAAAAAAAAGGAAGGAAGGGCCATTTAACAAGAATACCAAATATTTCAGGACAGGTGATAAAATCATGTAACTGCTGCCAAGTCATCTTGGCAGGTAATTATTGAAGCAATCCCCTTAGTAGAAAGAAGGAAGACTAGGAGCGAAGATTAAGCTGAAGTTTCATATGTGCTGTTTTGAGTAACCCATAGTCACACCCTAGAGAAGAGTGTCATCACTGGAACAATATGTTTTATAATGGACCGGGTACAAAATTAATCTGGTCACAAAAATTTTGTCTAGTATTTCTAGATATGTGGAATTTTGTTCTAAGTAGTTTGCTTTTCAAAGTCCACTTCTACCCCTCCTCCCATCCCTTCACTTTTGTAAAAAACAAACAAGGAAATCAAGTAAATCTTAACTCTATACATTTATGGCAAAGCACTGAAGTGGAAAGGTTATATACAAGGTGTCTTCCATAATCTTCAGTTTCTCTATGAGGAATTATTTGACATTACTGCAACTGCAAATTGCATCAGGTAAAAATCTGTCCCTAACGTTCTTGGATTTCTTTTTTTCTTCCTCCCCCCCCCCAACCAAACACTTTCTGTCAAAAGTCCTTATTAGGGTGCTCTTGGAAAAATTCTGTTGAAGAGTCAGAAGTTCTGTGCAGACCCCAGTTGTGGTGTGCTGACACAGCATATCCCAAAGTGAGGGGATGCAGGGCATGGGCACCTCTTTTGCTTAGGAATTTATGATTTGAGTCCCAACTTCCAGGTGATGTGCCTTTTGCTTTTGTAATAGGAAGAGGGTTTTTCTTCCTCTTCACAGCAGAGGTTAATTTTAATTGTGCAAAAACAGTCTGTAGTGGATTTTAGTGGACAGTAGGTACTTGTCATGGTAGCAGCAGTATTCTATATGTTTTTATTCTATGTCCAAGTTAGTCTCATAGGTGGTGACTTTTGAGCTAAACAAAAAATACCAAACCAGCCCTCTGCTGATATTTCTTTAAAGGAAGTCCTTTGTATCGGAGGAGACAAACTCAGCTGTGATGTAATCAAGCACTATGGAAAGATCGGACATGCCTTTTGGAAAACTTGAATTTAGCCTACCATTTAGATTTTCCTTGATATACTTAGTAATTCTGTAGAGAGTTTTTTCCCTTGGTCAAAGATAGGCAACTATTTTAAAACCAATTGCAGGACAGATATATTACAGTATGTAACTTTAAAACTTTAGTGAAGTGATGACTTTTTGTTAATGGTTTTGTTACTTCAAATTATGGTGGCACCAGCTGCCGCCTGTCTCTGCATCACTTCTACATAATCTGAAGAGGTATCCTTCACCAATGAGAGTGAAGTAGAGTGTCCCAGCAGCTTTATGGGGCAAGGCATATTTCTCAGCAGCTTGAGTTCAAACCCTGCTCAAAACTTGCATCACGTCAAAAAGGAGCTTGTGAGAACATTCCCTTTGCTAGATGTATTGTGCAGAACTTTTTATTCTGCTGAACTAACTGTAGATGAGAAACATGCTTCTGGGTAAGTAATTCCATGTTGAGGTTGAAATCTGTCTTTCAACTGACTGCATAATAGAACACTGTATGCTTGCTCCAACTGTATGGAAGGAGAAATACATGCACTGTTTTACTGATTTATTTTTAATAGCAATCCATTAGTGAAAGCTGTACTCATTTACTGTAGTTTAGGAACTGAGTAGTCGAGCTAGGAAATATTAGCACTGTGGGTGCTTGTGGTCTATTTTTTTTAGATACTTTTTATCTTTAAGTAAACTACATCAGAGAAATACAAATGCCAAAATCAGCATTTGAACTTTATAATTTTTTTTTTTCCCTGTTCAGATGGTAATCGTGACATTTTCTGAAGGAAGGCTATAAATGAAAATTTTTGTTAGTAAGCCCATTGGAAGAGTGTATTTCTTAAATATTAAAATAAATTTATTTCTTGTGAGCATACTGTTGGTTCACTGTAAAAATTTAATGCTTGATTGTTGTATGTCTTTAATTTCCTTTTAGCATTATGCCACTAAATCCTGTGGACTGATATTATGTTACATAATAGTTTCAATAACCATAAATAGTAATAGCATTTGAAATAGGGAATGCCTTCATGTGTATTTTAAAGAACAACTTCAAATTATTGAGCTTATGAAATGTTAATATATTGCAGATTACACTGTACTGCTTAGCTGCAATGTTAAAAATGTGCATGATGCATTCAGAAAGTTCTGTTTAGGAAGCTTTGTTAGGTCAAAAACATAAATGCCCTTCTTCTGTCCTCAAAGTCCTGTTTATAGTTATATGATTAGCTTGTAGGAAACATTTTTTAATTTTTTTTTTCATACAAGTCAGACTTATCTGGAGGAATGTCATTGGTAGTTTTTTCAGATGTTGAAATAAATACTAATAGATTGCTCATTTGCTGTGAATTGAATGCTATAAAATACCTTCTGCTCTGTGTAAGTATGATCATCCTCGGGCTGTGGCAAATTTCATTTCATAGGATTCCATTGCTTTTAAAATTGGTTCTTTTATCTGTCTCTTCTTTTACTAAAAATGGTATGTAACCATTGACCATAATTTTTGGTTACTGTCACCTTGTTTTAACTTTCTAAAGGCATGAAAATGGCCTGGGGAGCTGTTTTTTTGTTAGGCAGAATTAAGGATTAGTGCAGGATTTAGCTTAGTCTAGTTAAATTGTTCAGATTTCAGCAAATTAGGTTGCCTGTTTGTAGGTGCTTCAGGACTGCAAATACAGCTATTTCATAAGCATCTATCATTTGTTCTCTTTCTCTCCATATATGTGCTTGTGACATTGTTCTTATGTTTTGTTTGATGATCATAGGTTTACAGCTTGGGTGCTGAATTCTGGGAGGGGGGGAAATGCTTTCTGATTTTTCTAGACCATTGCTTCCTTCTCTGTGTCATTTTGTGTATTCAGACATATCATGATAATAACTTGCTGTGTTGGAAAGAAATACACATCATAGAAGGTTTTAACAGAGGAATCTCAGAGAAATCTGGCAATTTAGTTGTTTCTGTTGCTCACTTACGTGATTTCAGCATTCTGTATTTAGAAATGTATTAATTCTCTCTGAACTTGGAGCAGTCCACCCCTTCGGTGCCGCCTTCAGGATGCTTAGTTAAACATAATTTCCCTGTGCTACCATTGTCACGGTCATGTCTAGATTCACATTTATCTTTGGTTTTCCAGTGTGGCTCATCTGACAGTCCACAGAATGGGCCAGACTGCCATGCGTTGTCCACAGCAAATGGCTACTGGGCAGTGCTAACAGCCCAAAAATCTTGGGCTGTTCCTGACTTCTGGGAGACGAGGCATAGGTGATGGCCAGTCAGTGCTGGCCAAGCATCGTCTATCTGCTGTGCTTGACCAGTGAATGGCAAACTCAAGCTGACACTATCCTGGCAAAAAGGCTTGCAAGCTGAGAGAGAGAAGTGAGTCCAAAAATTGGTGTCAAGCCTTTGGAGATAGTTGCAATGTGATGAAAACAGTATAGAAAAATCTGACTATCAAGTGTTAAAAACAGAACCAAAAACAAAACCAAAAAAACAAGAACAAACCAAACCAACCGAAAACCCCCAGTTTTAAGTCACCAAAACTGCTTTATGCAGAACATGCAGCTCTTAAAATGAGAAAAAGATTCTGTTGAGAGGGGAAACCCAATAAAAGTTGGAAGCTTGTGCTCCAAAGATGACATGAATTTTGGCAAGAACTGAGCAACACAAATGCTGCCAGATGAGGAAAAATATCTAACCATTGCTGATGGCAGTGACTACCGCTGACCCTTTTTTCAGGAAAGCAGGCACAGGGCTCTGAGTTGGCAATGGGGGTCAGAAAGGGTCCTGGAAGGAGGGTGTTTGAACAGCATTCTGAACTTGTGGGAGGTGTCTGGGTAAATAAGGGTAATCCAGAAGTACTGTGCCCTCACTTTCCCAATGATATTTCCTAATAATAGTAATTTAAAAAGCTTTCTCTGTAGGAAAGATGAAACAGGTTTTACAGGTAAACAAGAATTTTAGTGATGGGTACTGGTAATGGGCAGTGCGCAAATAAAATTTGCGTCATAGGTTTGTGTTTAGATAGGTGAATATCCCAGCTACATGTACAGGTTTCTTGGTTCTGCAAACAGATATTTGGGTTTGTTCAGTACTTGAAAATTTGCCGTTTGGGGAAAAGATGCCTTTATGTGCTGTAATACTAAAATGCTTTGAGCAAAGTTTAAAGTCATTACATTCTATAGCTGTAGGGAACATTGAGATCTTTTGAAATTACTTATTCAAATATCCTTATAGTTGATGTTGTTTTCATATTTGAATAAATTCAGGATTGATTCATGCTAAGCTGTTTCTATCCAGTATTGCTTTAAAGAAACAGGAAAATATAGTAATTTCGTCACTTAAAGCTGCTTAGAACCTTCGGGGAAAAAGGGTTACTACTTAAAAGTTCAGATGAAAAGAGTGTTTTGTGAATTCATCTGTGTCATGTATTCATACCTCACTTAAAATGAGCCACGATGTACTGCACTTTCTCGGGAACATTACATAAACTTCCTTGTTCTAAACCAGGCACAAGTTTGAAATGTGCAAACAGAACTGAAAGAAACTTTACAGTAGTTTCTCCACAAGCAGGAAGCCTAATATTTACACAACAATCAATAGGGTGATGGACACAGAGACAAGCAGTACTCTCTCCCACAAAACTTAGTTTAACTGGTAAAAGAAGGTAGGATCTATCTGAACAAGAACTTTCTTTTTCATTAGACGTGTACGCTTGGGGATGGGTTTGGCTTGAATTCTGCGGAACCTTGTTGACTAAGATTTGGAGTTGTGCTATTAAAACAAGGGATTGTTTAGAAGTATGTTATATTTGGAACTGTTTTCTCCTGCTTTAATTTCTGGGATTTTGATCAGGTCACACATTAGTGTTTTCATGAGACTCTAAAGAAGATTAGTTGAGGAAAAATATCATCCTGATACGATGCTTTGGCGTAGATAAGGAGTTTCTTTATGTATGATTTACTTATATCTTCCTGTAATTCTTTGCTGTAATGTTTATTTCTGTTTGTCCTGTGTACCTTTAGGGAGAAGTTCTGCCTCACTGCGTGCAGATAGGCAAAGGGAAGCAAGAACACAACTGATCTCAGTGCAACCAGAAAGGGACAAGAAGGGACAGGGGACAATATACTTGTTATTTCTTGTTATTACCTGATCTACAGGGCTAATAATATTATCTGACAATAAAAGTTGGCAAATTTCAGTTCAAGCAAAAAATTACTGAATCCAGGAACTGGTAACAGGAAGCTAAACCTATATTGATTCCTCTTGTTTCCACTGTCCTTCTTGCGAGGACTCTGAAAAATGTTGTTCCCTAAGTTCTGTGGGTGAGAATGATTGCTAATCACATTTGCAAAGAATGGTTGAGAGAAAGGCTTGCCTGTCCTCATACCCCTGGAGGAGACCTGTCTGTTGGAATGGAGAGGAGGTAGCTGGAGTATTGAGGCACTGTGCTAAATTTCAGTTTTGAGAGTGGACATTTTGCTGTCTTACCCTGGTGATCTTTTTCACCACTCTTTTTTTTAGGTATCTCTGCTTTTTTAGATAATTTCATTAACAGTTATTAGCAAAGAGAAATGTTCTCAGACTTGGCATGTTTCAGAGGGCAATGCTCCCCAAAGAACTTTCATATACACCCTTTACGCATAGATCCAAACCAATGTCCAGTGTTCCCTGATAAAGCAGATTTCTTTATTTGAAGTAGTAATGATTGCTATAACAGTAATAAGTGCACTTATCCACAAGTGATGAGGCACCTCACTAGCATTTACGAGGTATTTCCTGTATGTTATTTTCAAAACCCACCTGTCAGCCAGCTTGGATCTTCATGTCTATGCTGAGCTCCATTTGATATTGCTTTCTTATTTAGTATCCTGCTTGTATGTGTGTGCTTGTGTGGTACTAGAACAGAAAAACAGACTTTCATATGTAGCTAAATTATATTCTGAAGTAATTTTTATTTTTTTTCCTCTGTTTTTAGCAGATATTTAGACAGTAACAAAAATGCTTGTCCATGGTGGTGCTGTGCTTTGTACTAAACTGAAGTTGATGACTAAGAAAGAATCAGATTGTTCTTTCTAGATATTATGGGGAATCTGAAGAGATCGAGCTTTCAGAATGGAGGAAAGAAAATTTATTTTTGAATTCTTCCTCTTCGTCATTCTACAACAATACATGTATTGTTAAATGTCAAGACATTTGCTCGATGCAAAAGGATGCTCAAGTTCATCTCACCATATCTTGCTCCTTGTGACCTGTATTTCTTGTTCTTGCTCAGGAAAGCACGCAGTCATACTTTTTACCATATTGTGCAAATGCATCATGTTGCTTAACAACTTGGATGGTGTCTCTCCTAAGTCTATAAAATAGCCTGTTTTGATTGATTGGGAAAAGGCTAAGAATAAAAGTAAAACCCCAAAACAAAACACCACCCCGAAAAAACCCTAAACTTGTCATATACTTTTATAGTTGTGTTCAATTTAGAATGCTTTTTGTTCATTGTTGTAAATAACCCAAAATATAATATATTCTTTTATATAATCTATAATTATTAAAATAGAATTATAACTATTGCAGACTCTGGAGACTTAGATTACTTTTATGTTGCGTAAGATTACTTAAGGATACAGTCCTACAGTACTCTTAGGAAAGTAGCTGTTGTTGACATATACCAGGAGGCCTTCATGAATCTGGACTTAAAGGACAGAATGAAATAGTTACAGCAAGAAGTTAATGAGTCAGCCATAGACCAGCTTTTCCTGTAGAAGATGCGATATATTTTAAAAGCAGCACGCAATGATTACTTTAAAATAAAGATGTGAAAAGATATAGTGGTGTTCTATATGCTTTGAATTTATTTTTTTTTGGTAGTCCATGTCTTAAGGGTAGATAGCAAATTAGAAGAATTCTGAAAAGTTGGCTAATTCTTATTCGCAGAAAAGTAACTAAAGCATCTAAAGCGTTGTTTTTCCTAGAATGCCACTTAAAGAGTTTGAAAAGATTTTGGAGGTTCCACGCTACTAAACCCAAATTTTATTATCTCTTTTTTGAGATCAAATGTAAGAGGATTATGTAGATTAGAGATTGTGTGTGGCATTAACTTCCAGGGCTATTCTTAGGTTGATTCATGTGCCTTGTCTTCTGTGTAAAAATTAATCAGTTTGTTGATATTAACAGCTGCTCTTTAGTGACTTGAGTTACCATATATTAATGTCTGTCACCATGTCATGGTGGCACAGCTGAAATCTAGGTAGAAATGTCAATAATAGGTCTAAAAATAGTTCTGAAAAGTTCTTCGAAAAGCTGCTGCCAGCTTCCTGAAATGACAGGTAGTAGCACAGCAGAACAAGAAAGTGGCCCTGCATTGTGGGTGGGTGAGGTTATCTCTGTCAGAGAAAGTAAGTCCTGCATGTATGAATAAGTCATAGAAAAATCATGGCTGACTAGAGAGCAGATTTTTTGTCCCTTTTGAGGGCTGAATATTAATCTAGCTATAGGACATTCACTTACAAACTTTTAAAACTTACAAAAAGAAGGCTGCGAGTCCTAAAGAAATAGCAATAGTTCAAAGATCTTAATTTGAACATCCATACATGTATTGTATAGCTATTCAGATTTTTTTGTAAGTACAAAAAACCTCATAGGAATTAATGAATTCTGTCCTGAAAGGTAATGTCCATAGCTAAAGCTCTTCCTAAATCCCTTCTCTATCCCTTCCCGTGTTCTTGCAAAACCAAGAAACTTCATTTAGTTTAATCCAAAAGCCTGTCTATTTTCTCTCGGGTAGTCCCAAATCTCTAGAACTACAGATAACTTGGTAAAGTGCTTCTCTGTAAATAGAGGATTTATTAGGGTGCCTGGGAAGAGAGGCCATTTTGGAGATGTACATTTTAAAACTTCAGGTTATGGGTAAGTGTGAGTCAATGGCTGAGGCTGAGAAGGAAAATTATATGAGCGAAGTATTTGCAGCTTTTTTATTTTTCATGTGCTGTCTGAAACTGAAAGGAGGAAGAGACATCAGAACAGGTAAGGAGATCATCGTGGTAGAGAATTATGGAAGGAGTGGAGTTTCTGGAAAAAAAAAACAACCCAAACCACAGAGGATACAGTCAAGATCAGGGTAGGGATATCACTAACAGTGGGAAGAGAGACTTTACTCCAGTCTTGCTTAGAACTATAGGAAACTAAGGGCACTATAGACATGAAAAGAGTAATTCAAAGTGCTTAAAGCTTTTGAAAAGACGGAGGAATAAGGATAGAGTCAATCCTACAGTTTAACTGAAAAAGTAATTTCTGTGCTTACGTGATTTCGATGACACTGAAAGGGTAGCTATTCAGCCAGTGAAAGATACAGGGAATACTAAGAGGTAAAGGAATAGTGTGTCCGTGTCTCTTTCCCAGTGTTTTTATAGCTTATGGTATGTGCTGAGCTATGAAGTTGAGTGACCAGGTTTTACAAGATTCCTTGTGAATGTTGTTCTTTACCCTTGAATTGTTAGGTTGTAATTCCAGGTTTGTTGGAAGTTTTGCTGCCCACTGCAGTGGAATGAGGAGTTGACCTCTGAAGTGGTAGATTGTATTTCTGATATGCTTTAAAACAAAAGGTTGATGGGCATCTCCACTGCCTATCAGTTGCCTAATGTACTGCAGGTCAATCTGTCATGGCGCATGTGCTTCAGCTCAAAGTGTCTTGTGGCTGGCTTGCCCAGTCTTTATTTTTCACCCATGTGAATCCTCTGAGGCTAGTGGAATGAATCTATTGGACAAGAGCATATGTGAGAATAGAAAGAGGCTCAGCAATCCACAAAATCTAGTCTTTGTCCAGTTTAAGTAAAATCTTAGAAGGAGGGTATTTTTTGTTTTGGTTCTGCATCTTGAGTATAGAGGACTCCACGGGGAGCGATGTGCGGTTTCTCATTAAGTAGAACTCCAGCTATAGAACAAAGTCAATCAGCTTTTCACTGAGCATACTCAATAGTAACGGGTATACTTTAAGATCTGCAGTGTTAGAGACTACATGATTACTCTGTGGCTTTGTGCTCTTTAAAATTTAAAATTATGGTAATCGCATCTAAAACACATTTTATAACTTTTGATATTAAAAATAAAATTGAAACACAAGTGAAACTGATATTGAAACACCTGAAAATGGGCTGCACTCACTAATGTAGTTGTTTTCTGATCTTTCTTTAGAAGTCCTGAGCTATTTGTCTTTCCTGCCTTTCCCATGGGATGCTCTCCTTTTGCTTCATTAGATAGGTTGCTTTGGATATTGGTTTTCCCAGTGTTAAGCCTTAGGAATACCATTCCTTTCTTCCATCCCATCATTCCCAATTATGGTCCAGTCTATCAAACTAAGGGACATTCTTTGCTTACAGAATTTATGCCTCAAACATTTGTTGTGTAGTGAGGGGTACAGGTACTAATTTCCCTTTAAATTAGTCCTAGGAATAGCAGCAAAGTTCTGTGGTTGCGTTTAAGGGTCTTAATCACATTAAAGTATTTATTTCAAAATTATCTGTATCCAGTCAACTCATAGACGCTTTTTGAACAGTGCTTTCCCTGCAGTGGAGTTAGTCTGTGGTTCCTGTCCTGGTCACTGGGTTCATAAAAATTACATTCGGTATTCTGCTGTTTGCTTATTGCTGTTCCTTTGTGTGCAGTAACCTTGGAGTTACTTTTAGTGGGATACTCTGTGCATATGTGGTGCTTTGAAACATTTTTTAGATTACATGAAAGGTCTTTAAGTCAAATGGTTACTTCTAGCAACTGTAAATGGTATCAGTTTACTGTTTTAGCTGTCTGCTCTTGGGACATTAAGGACAGTATCAGTTTACATTTTGAGTCTCTGTTCAAGTTTGGCCATTGAGAAATAGTATCAGATAATGAAAGAGATGGGATCCTATTACAGCTTAATAATAATAAAACAAACAAGCAAACGAAAACAACTAAATAACTCTTTTTGCTCCTCTTCAGGAATCCAATTAAATTAAAAGTAAAGACATAGTATACTGTAGTGATGCTTAAGAAACTAGTAATAGCCTTAATGTCTCAAAGATACATTACTGGGATCTTTGAGTTAAAAGAAGTGAGCAGCTTTTGTAGGTTGGGGTGAGCTGATTACAGAAGAACTAACCACAGAACAAACAATAAAACTCTCTAATACTTGGTCTAAGTAGGAACGAATCATCCAGATACATTTAACATGCTGAGTCTATAAACCTAGGCATTTATTTTGCTGATAGTTGGAGAGATAGTTGTAAGATTTGGGAAATGCTTCTGTTACAGCTGTTTGAGAAGTACTTTGAGATGTAGTTATGCAAGTCTAACAAAAATGAGAATCTCAGCACCCTCTTTGCTTTTTAAAATTAAACAAAGGAAAGACTTCTCCTTAAAAGAGAGGAATTGCTTCTTGTGAATCCAAACATCAGGGATTGAAATCCTAGACCCGTAGAGCAAGGAAAGTGTAAGAAATGTTAAGCAGCATAACAAAGTTTTTACAAAGTCAGTATTTTATATCCAGTTGTGAGTTATTCAGTATTTAAGAATTATATAATACTGTCAATTACAAATATAAATCCAAGGGGAATTTTAGGACCTTTCATGAGACTTTTAAAACCCTGATACCCTAAGGATTAATTCCCTAAGGAAACATGAACATAAATAATGAAGTACCTGATACTGACTTCTGAGAAAATACACAAACTCCTATTAAATTGCATCCAGAATGATTGTTCACACCGCAAGAAACAAAAGGATGAAAGATGGTCTTGCTGGAAGGTCAGCAAGGTTTGTTAATTTGAGCTGTTGCAAGGACATTGCATGGTGGCTGTAACAGCTTTGCCATACTCTGCCCAGAGCCCCTTGCTCTGCGCAGCAACGCAGCTTCTCTCTGCCAAATGTCTCGAGGGAAAGAAAGGTTTGCTGCATCTGCACCTTCACACCAAGGAATCCCTTATCGCACTGACAAAGGTGCAGTGAGGAAGTACAGAGCTAATATAGCAAGATAACAGTTAAGTCTGTGCTTTTTGTGTTTATTGCTAGAAGTTGTTAGACGATCTGTGGGTGTGTTTGCCAGTGTCTGCATCATTCTTCATTTTCATAATTTGATTGGATCCCTTCTAAAACTTTATATGTTTGACTTCTATTTACTCTTAGTCTTAAATGCATTTCTTCCTTTGCACTTGAGTAGTCTGAGTACCTACTCTTTCACCCCCCAATTGATCCAGATAGTATCCTTCTTTATTTAAGATATTTAAAATAGAATTATAGGAGCTGAAATCCTAGGCAAACGTCTGCCACTGCAAGTCAACTGTCTATAATTATCTTGGGGCATTAATTTTCTTTTTTTTAATCTAGTTGTCATGCGAAAGAAAGACTCATACTTTGTCTGAGAAAGTTATGTGTGTGGGTTTTTCTCAGGTGTCCTTAAATGAATTAAGCTTCACATAGATGCTAGTACAGTGTCTCTTGCAAGGAATTTGTGTGAATAGCTGTTAAGCTTTAAATGCACACCCTTTCTTATTCCTCAGAATTTCTGAATATATGTAAATCTTCAAATAAAACTTGACCTTGAAGTTAACAGTTTCTTACTTTATTTCTTTTTGAGTTCCATCTGGATTTTTTTTCATTGAACAATCTTTTCCAAAGGTCTTCTCCCTATAAAATGGTTTTTCCATACAACCTTCTAAATTGAAGCCTTTTGTTTCCTGCCTCGTCACACACTTCTTTAAATTGTGTTTCAGAGAAGATTTTTCTGTCCCAAGGTGGGAGCAATTCCAAACATATTTGATAAAAATGCCAGTGGGACTGAACTGAGGCTGACACTCAGCTATTTTCGTTTTTCCTTTGAGTTTTACCTAGTTTCATGGTGCACGGACTTCTTTCACGTCCATTCAGGCTTGACTGTGGGGGCACAAGGATCAGAAACATCATCATTTTGTTAGCAGATTTACCTTCTCCCTTCGTCCCTCATTTTTTAGAGATGTGGAATTGGGCTTGGCAACCTGTCAGAAGTGATGTGCCAGCCTGCGTTTTCCTGCCTGTAGCCAGATACCAGCATGTTGGCTCAAGACTCATCAGAAACCATCAGCTGCTGCAGTGTTGGTGGGGTAATGCCCAAGTCCCAACCTTCCGCTGGCCCTGATGGATGCTTTTCCAAAGGAGGGGTTGCATGCTGTTGTCAAGCATCCCTGTCATGGACTGTTGATGCCTCTGAATAAGATACGGTAAGAGGAGAGCACTCTCTCTTTTTGGAACAAGTTCCTGTCTTGCTGGGCATCTGCCCAGGTGACCTGCTTAAGCTGTGCAGTCTCTCTGTGATCGGACAAGACTAGAGCAGGACCTGCTGAGGCAAAACTGAGGTTGGAATAATGAAACTCCTGAGGGTGGCCAAGGAACTTATTTAAAATACTGTCTTCCTTCTTTTTGATGAAGTTGCTCTTATGCTTTCACTCCTTCTCTTTGTTGCTGTGATCATTTCCATCATGTCCCTTAGACATTAGGCTTGCAGATGAGTGCTGTCTGAGATGCTGAATTAAGTAACTGTAATAAAAACTTCTTTCATCATTGTCTCTCCTTTTCTCCCTCAAGTAATAGAAAAGTATTTTCTCAAAAGAATAAAAAGTAGTGTTCTTTCAGAATTTTATTTCCACATTAAGCACCTTTGCTATAGATCAGAGAATTTGTAAAACTAGGATCAATCTGTGTGTTTAATTTCAGCTTATCAATAGAATGTTCTCGCTCAGCTGGAAACTTCCAAGCTAGAGGAACAGACCTCTGCTGTCACAGCCTGCTTGTTCTTTCATATATTAACATTTAATATTTTTGCTTCTGTGAGCTCCAAAGTCAATTCAAGGCTTCTTAGCAAAAGCAGATTTTGTCCAATGCAAGTAAAAGATCGTAATCCTCAGTGTGAAGTGTTCTTTCTGAAGTGTCAACAAAATGTATTTTGGCACAGAGGCTGGGTTGTTGAAAGCGGTGGGTTCGCGAGAGGTAAAAGGAGCTGCAAGTGGGATGTCAGGGCTGTGGGGAGCAAAGGCAGGGAGGACAGAGGCAATTCAGCAACTGGGAAAGGGCATGCAGGAATCTTTCAGCAGGGAGGTCTGGTGAGGAGGAGGAAGAATCATCTTTATCTCAGTCTTCGTCCTCCTCTTATGCATCATCCCCTACCACTTGCTGTATTGCTAGAATATTTCGTCCTGACTGTACCCTGCACCTCATGGGAACAGGCATGTCAGGGTCTGCTCACAGGGCAGGAGATCAAGGGGCTAAAGCTGCTGGGGAATGATCAGGCAGCAACCCCTGGGAATAGGTTTTGTGTTCTTGCTGCCTCTGAGGTGTTGGGAGAAGGGCAGCAGTGTCAAGTGGAGGCTGAGGGGAAGGCTCTTGTATAGGAAAATATTCCTTCAGCTGTCCCTGACAGCTGCTTGCTTTGCCTACTGGTTGGCTTTGCGGGACAAGACTCTGCTTTATTGCATTTTGTCTCTGATCCTCTGTATAAAACCAGGGATAATCTACTATTTATACTGCTCTTGAGAAATTCTCTGACTCACCAACAACAGGATTTAAGATAGGAAAGTCTTTAGGTGATACTCATTTTGATCCTATGAGTTCTGTTCACTTAGAAGCAGGAGCTGTGGTGAGATGGAAGGAATTAAACATCTAGGACTGGAATCTGAAAGGTGCCAAGTATCCCAGGGCTGAGCGCCCTCAATTCCCATCAGTTGCAAGTTATACTGTAATGTGAGTTAATGGATTATGAGCAGAGAGCAGTGGGATTCAGCTGTTACTCTGAGCTCCTACACATAGTCTGTGTAGGAAGGGTTGTGCTGGAGAAAAAGCAGATCTGTATGGGTAGAGGAAAAAAAATCAAAGAGAGGATCCTTGATTTTTTTCCTAGCTAGTGTTGTGTTTCTGTGGATGGAGCAGCACTTTACCTGAGTTGGTGAGGAAGATGAAGCATGGAACTTCCTTATTCCTTCCCATTTGAGTTTATTTGCAACCTAGAGAGAGACACATGGAGAGGAAGTAAGGTAAGTGTCTTGGTGCAGCAACTGTTGTATCCTTCAGGATGTGGGGCTGGAGGCAACTTCTGCTGTGCTGATCTCTTGTGCTACTGAAGGGAGACAGTCTCCTCTGCATGTGTTCATTACTAGTAGAACTGGGGTCGGCAGGCAGAAACACAAGTCTCTTTTTTGTCTTTTTTTGAGTAAGGCTTCCATTAAATCCTGAGACGCCATACTGGCAAGTTGCGTCTTAGTACTAAAGAACAAGTATTTCTCAAGCTGTTCTTTTGTCTCCATGGCAACTTGAAGAGTAACAACAAAGCAGTAAGTGATGTTGTCAGCCAAAAAATCTGTAATGTTCAAGTGATTGTTGATAGCAACAAAGTGGATGCCAGTGCAGGGTCACTTACAGCCAGTAATAGATACTGCACCTATGACTGAAGTATTGCATGTGACATTTTAAAGCAGAAAACATACCAGAAAAAGTAAGGTTGATGCAATTGGCAGTTTTTATAAATTATACATGAGGTACTGTGTTAAAATTCAACAGGAAACTGTGGTTTACCTTTGCTAATGGAATGAGTTGCATGAAAAACGAATTGCTCCTTGTATGTACAATAACATGCCAGCTGGAGAGGAGCTCAAGCTTTCTTCTCAGTTTGTTGATGGAACAGAGAACAAATGCCACTTTAGAAAAGTGGAGTCAGTTCCTAAAGTGGATAAAAGTTAAAGTTCTCATCTAGCTTCAGTGTTAATTTGAAAAAGGAAGCATGTTAAAAAAAAGAAAAGGCAATGCTTTTCTTACAAGTAATAAAATAAGAGGAGATTGGGAGGAATTATCATCAGCTTTTGATCTTAACTCCATGGTATCAGGGGCTTGGATATTTTATTGACATGTAAAATTGAAAATCATTCATGGGGAAAAAGCCTTGAGAAAATCAGACTGAACGCTGCTGAGACTAGTGCTGGAAAACAGCTGAGAGGAGAACAATTTCAAAAAAGAATGCTTGATGTTAAAGTGGGGAGAACAGGAATTAAAGTAGTTCTTATGTAGTTGAGACATACTAAAGGGGGAAATCCATTCTTAAAAAAAGTTGTGACAGATGAGTTAATGAAAATAAACTGTATTATTTTAAGTAATTTGTGTCCGATATTTCACAAATCTCTTTGAATTGTTGGTGCTGGATGTACTGTGGGAATTCTGCCTCTTAATGTATATGTATGCATGCTGTCAGTGCAGCGGGTACCAAGACGCCTTTGGAATCTTAAATTAGCTGAATTTGCTGCTTTCTCCAGTTACTGTATCGTCTTAGTGCTCTGTATTTTGTAAAGGGGTCACCTCTTTCCTTGAATCCAGGGTTCCTGATTATTTGAACTGTGTTATCAAAGAAGGCTTTTTTCCTTTATGAGAAAGATGGAGGATGGAGATTGCAACCAGTTGTTCTTCAGAGTCTGACTTAACAGCATCACATAAACCCTCTTTTAATGCAGGGAAACAGACAGCTTCATTCAATGACAACAGCACGAGGTACCATCTGATGTCTGTTGTAGATTTCAGAGAACGAGACAGATACTCATGTGGTCCTCAGTTACTTATGGCTCCAGTTACACCTGTTTGTGTCTCTCCTAAATGAAGATAACATTAATGTATTTTCTTTTAATTTGTTTTATTCCCATAATTTAGCCTGTTTACACTATGGAACACATCCAACTCTCACTGAAGGCTTAATTTACATATTTGTTTTCATTTGTCTCAGATACAAAAGCGTTCTGAGCAGTCTTTTGGTTTTGAAAGTCCATAGATAAACCCAAAACATACATGTAATTCAAATAAAATAACACTTTTCTTTTTTAAGCTCCCAGTTATATTAGACTTTCTTAAAACTCTGAATTAAACTGAAACTCCAACCTGCATAGTCCTCGACTGTTCACATGCCTACTTGTTGTGTGACAACTTAAGCTGAGATCTTACAGCAATTATTAATTTGTTTGATTACAGCTACTTCTGTACAGTTTGAGACCAGATATGCTTAAGGGAGTGATGCAGCCACTGCTGTGGTTAATGGAACTGCAGGTTTCAAAGGAGAGCACTGTTACAAGCTATTTATTAGCTGGTGTTAACAGCTCCGTAACTTTCTCGTTAAAAGTTCTGGATTAGTTTGAATGGACTAATGAAATTTTTGTCTAGGGTATTTGCTTCTATGTATTTTTTAAAGCTTATACAAACAGGTACCCTTCAAAATATGGACCACTTCAGGAAGTTGTCTTTGTAATCAGCACTGATGCAGACTGTCTACAAGGGATCTCTTCCAGATCAGTGTTGGAACTTATTTTGTTTAAGCTGGAACTTATTTTGTTTAAGCTGCAATGATGAAAAGTGTAATGGTCTACAGGAGCACGGTCTCCAGACAGCAAGCCACCCTGGATGGGATGGGGATGGGAGCTTGTGGCAGGAGCTCCTGCTTTGCTGTGAGAGCTACCAACAACAGTAGGCATATGGTGCTGAGGAGAGATACCACTCAGATGGGGAAGAGTAAGTCATCTTGCATATTCTTACCAATTCTGCTGTCAGCTCATCGGTGTGACGTTAAGCAAGCAACTAAGAAAACTGTTTGGACAGGAAACGGTCTCAAGTTGCACCAGGGGAAGTTCAGGTTGGATATTAGGAAGAACTTCTTCACTGTAAGAGTTGTTAGGCATTGGAATGGGCTCCCCAGGGAGGTGGTGGACTCACCGTCCCTGGAGGTTTTCAAAAAATGTTTAGATGTGACACTTCAAGACATGGTTTAGTGGGTTTAGTGGGCATGGTGGCATTGGGTATATGGTTGGACTTGATGATCTTTGAGGTTTCTTCCAACCATGATCATTCTATGATTCTATGACATGCTTGAATGTCAGGTGAATGGCATTGCAAGGAAATTCACAAATGTCAAGATTTCTGTAATTTTTACTTTTAACCTTTGGAGGGTGGACATCAGGGTAAAGAGCTGCCACCTACTCATTCATTTGTCAGATACATTCAACTATCTGTAAAGCAGTAAAAGAAAAGAAATAGTACGGTGAGAATCTAAATGAGAGTGAAATAATCTTGGGCAAATGCGCTTAATGAGATTAATTGGTATGGGTCAATGGAAGTGTAGGACAGTAGTTGCCAAGTTGCTTAAGAAAATGAATTTTATTCTCGTGAGAGACAGGTTAACAGCAGCACTTGAGACTAACAGGCTGTTTTTCGCAGAGTGGTTATAACATAAGTAGTGGAGGCTTCTCTGTACCTGTTTGCTCTTCTCAGAAGGACAGTTACATATGTAATAGTGCCAAGTGTGTCTGTATGTCTGTCATAAGAGGAACTAAAGACCACCAGGTAACTCCAGGCTGGCCTCAAACTATGCAGTGCCCACTTAAGTCAGTAACCCTTCAGGCTTGATTCTGTACCTTGTCTTACAGTGACATTTTATATCCCATTTCAGTCCTGTTCCTTTTGCTTGAATCTTTTGGGGAGCATTTCTCTTACGTTAAATCTCACTGATTCCCTAAGTTGCTCAACCTACAAGCAAAGCTATAATTGCCCCTAAGTCCAGCCCTGTAAGCTCTTCTGAAAACTGAAAGTTACATATGATTCTTTTTTGCTGTGACTTATCACCAGTGACAATTTTTTTTGCAAGCCAAATATGTATGTATACTTTTGTAACCATAACTTTTCCAATGTAAGCAAAACTTTGAGCAGTGGGTTTCCAGACCTTCAGGGAAAGATGGACTATATGTCTATGTTGTTCTCACTGGTATTAGACAGAACAGTTCTCTCAATATCTAGTTGCTATTGAAGGATGAACTTTGAAATGCCTAAGTAGTTGTTATAACTCCATCAATTAGTCTGCATAATTAGCAACTATATCTAATTATTTACCTCTATATTTTCTCTCAGGAAATTAAAGTTCCAGACTATAAGCAAGATCTTGACACTTGTCGTTATTTACTGTTTGCTCTGCAAATATCACATAATCTTGCTGACTCTTCTTTTAAATGTGAGATGTCTTAGGGATTTTTGTAGTTTCTAGTGAATACTTCTTTACAGTTCACTAAGATCTGTTTCAAATATGTGATTTTTTTTTTTTTTGAGCTGCACATGTGCACAGAACATCCACCAAATTCCATGGAGCAAGTAGAAGTTGTCTCTTTTCTTTCTTTCTTTCTTTCTTTCTCCTGCCAGCTTTTCACTTACTTTACTTCTTTATCCTCTGTTCTGAGTGCTATTTATAGTAAAGTGATTGTCAAATAATGTGGGGTTTGACTGACACTGTAGATTTAAGGTAAAATTCTTATTTTATTTCATTTGGATGGGTTGGATGACTTGAGATTGTCTAGCCCTACTTTCCATGATTCAGTGATCAGCTTTTAATCAAAATGCTTTGATGTATCTAGTAATAATGGCTGAAAGTTGCCGTCACTCTAGAAGAAGTAAGTATAAATTCTTTGATAGATACCTTGCTTTGTTGCAACTTGCACAAATCCTCATGTCCCTATATGAAAGTCATTTCTGCTTTTCGCTGAAGCAGCTCACAGTGCTTTACATGCAAGCAAATTGTTATGGTAGGTGTAAGGGATGTGGCAACTAGCACCTGTGCTCAGGGTGTTTTGTCATGAACTTTGCTAGAAATACATTATGCAAAATTACTGTTTAAAATCAGCTGGAACTTATAATTAGGAATAAAATTGTAAATCTTGTATTTACTGTGAAGATAAGCAGTGCTGCTCTTGACTATGATACATGTTTATCCTTAATATGAAAATAAAAGTATTCCATGAACAGAAGTTCCCAGTTTCATTAAATCTGTGGAACTTTCCATTGCATGTGCGGTGGTAGCACGACTCTGTACAAGTTGCTTTGGCAAAACCAGTATTTAATTAAAGTGGAAAATTCCATTTGCAGAGTGAGAGGGAATCTTACTTAGCAACTTTATCTTCCCAGAATTTGCAACTGTTACTGTATTGAGAACTATAAAATGTTCAATTGTCAACAACCAGATTTGACAGAAGCGTAAATGTGAAAAGTTTTTCTGCTTTACTTGTCCACAGGAATAGGTACATAATTCCTGTCAGAGTGTTTCTGGTAGTGTTTATATTGTTCTCTGCATTTTAAATGCAAAAAATTGCAAGTACCATAGTAAAATAAATATGCAAATTTCAAACAGAAGTAAGTGCTCTTGTCTGTAATTAAGCTGAAGCTTTTTATTTCGCTATACAAAGTAATACAGAGATTTTTCTATATATTTCCATGTTACAATGTTAAGCTTTTGTCAACCCTGTTTGTGGAGGAAGGACCCTCTTTTGTGTTGTAGAATGGATACGATAAAATACACTGCACTGGGCACATCATTGATGTTAGCTTGTAGCATATGTTTGTGCTTTTGTTTGCTTCTGTTAAATTTTGTTTTATTGATCTCTTGACCAAAACTTGTAATAAAACTATTTCTGAAAGACATAGCCTCCTTGAAATCAAGCAAGGCCATGTTTGTACTTCATAAAAGAAAAGTTTGACACTGCCTGTAAATACCTTATTGCAATTTGTCTTTAACGACTGCAATCATAGTACCTGTTTCTGGTAACCTACCCCTCTCCTTGTCAATGTGGAATTGCTTCTCTTGTACATGTAACACCATTTTATTCAGTCTTGATACAAATGCGTGTGCAGTTGAGATTCCCAAGTTCTCTTGGGATATTATTTCCATACTCTGGTTCAGCTGAAAAAGGCTGCCACAGTGAACATTAAATATCACTCAGAATAATCTTGGTATCAAGAAGCTTTCCCTGATGTTCAGACCTGTTTTTCTCAGTTATATCCTTCTATTTCAGTTCTCTCTATTCTCCAAACCTTACTTCAGAAGTCTTTCAAATACCCTGTCCCTCCTCTTGCCTCTGCGTCTGTCATGTATTGCTCCTTAGGGTGTCCATATTTAACTTTTTGTATTTTACAGACTTCCCAAAGCTTGCTTCTTACATTGCTTTGCCTCAGTCTCTTTTCAATTTGTGAATCTCTTTCAAGTTAAAAGGTACTTGCTGCTCAACACAATAAGCTTTATCAGACAGGGACTGGTAAGTCCTTGCTTCATGTAAGGATACATTGATACTTTGAGCCTTGTCCCACGTGCTGTGACCAGGTTATTAGGCTTCATGCCTGATGGTTTTATGCAGAAGAGGGAACTGGGCCTTTTCCTCCTTCACCTTAATTGCTACTCTGGCAGGTTAGCCCCTCACTCTTGCAACTCGAATATTATTTGGAGACACATCAAACATTTTTACTATTTGTACCTTTATTCGTATTTCTCACTGCACGACCAAGGTAATCTTTAAAAATCTTTTTGGAAAGAATGTCCAGGTGTTTTTATTTTCTGTTGTTTTTGTCTAAGTCTTATTTTAACTCTGCACTGCTGCCTGATGGATTGATTTATCAACCTGTAATCTATGCCTAGCCTAACATACAAAGACCAGGTGGTATTAGATTGATTTACACAATTTTCCACTGTTTTGTTTCAATGTGCACATATAGAAATAGAAGTACTGGACAAGGCTCATCTTGTCCAAATCTCTGTTCTTGTAGGCACAGAGATTTACAATCACAAAACTAATTGAAGATTTCTAATTCTTACCACACTGGAATCCAACTGCTGTTATGATTTCTTATTCCCATCTCAAGCTCATTTTTCCTGTCCTTCATCATGGATACCAAGAATTAAATTCTGTGCTGCAGGTGAGGTCTCATGCCATAGGATGACTATTTCTCAGTTTGTGTTGGAGAGACATTTCCTCTATTTTTTTAATGTAGAATGATGGGTCTTCTGCAGTTCATTGTTGCAAACAATAGTGTTAAATCTGGGAAAAAGAAAATGTTTATGGCTATTTTCTATTCTGGCTCCAGTGTTGTCTAAATACATACCTATGTGGGGGTTTTTGTGGGGTTTTTTTGTTTGGTGTTTGTTTTTTTTTTTTTAATTGAGATATCAGTCATGGTACTCTACTGAAATGTGCTTTCCGTAAAGTATTTAAAATATGTGACATATATTTCTGTTCTGCTATAGTAGAAAAGACATCTGAGGATTAGATTTAGATTTCACTTTGCATGACTCATTTTTTTTGTGTAACTTTCAGAAGTGTTTAATAGCAGATGTTTGAAGGTCATATCCTGGGAAAAAGGTGTTGTAGAAGCCTGAATTTCTGTGGTGAAATGGACGTTAAATTAAAAAACCCAAAACTTAAAACGTGTCACATGTTTAAGGGGTGGATTTAGAATACTTTACATACATTCTTCTCTTTTGTGTAAGCATTCTACTGCTGGCAATGGACTTACTATTCTCTTTCCTGTTCTATTCTCCACTCTGACTATCCCTTTTTAAATACCTAAGGAATTTTTTCCTTTGGAAGCAGCTACGGTCACCATGCATCTTCCTGGTCAAAGCACATAAAAGCAAGTTAATGGTAAATTCAGTTGCCTGATCTTCTCCAGTGCTGGCAGACATATACATAGTTACGGACAAGTTTCACCCAGACTCTAATATCAAATACTTCCAGAGGATGGTTTTGAAAATCCTCGAAAAACGATGCAGAAATTCCAAGGGCGTAGGTACCACCAGTAGAGGTGGAGGGAGATCGCTTACAGTGCCTGTGGTAGGTGACCATGTTAAAAATGTGGGCTGCTGCTGTAGGTGATTGAACTGCAACTGCAAAATGCAAGTTCAGAGTTGCCTACTTAGTCACCTCTTAAGGAACTTCAGCTCCTGAATTAGGGACTTTGGGTAGAGTCCTTAGGTTATACAGCAGTGAATATATTCTGGAGTATGGTTTCACTCTGAAAGGCTGTATCTGTTGAAGAAATATATGGCATATTTTAAACCCATTCTGGAATGCATGCTTAACCGTGAAACCATGACTGGTGTATCCACAGGAACGTATAAGCCTTGACCTTAAGTAAGGAGCTGGTCTTTCATCCCTGTCTTTGCAACCTTCTCTTGCCAAATTTAGCATGCTACTGTAGCAACTGTTTATGCAAGGAGATGTTATGATTCAGGACGTTTGCACAGAAATAGAGGCAGAGATGCAATGTGTAGTCCAGAATATGTGGTAATAGAGGAGCGGGTAAGCTGTGATCCTCTCCCTGGGCTGCAGGTAATTCTGCATGACTTGCTTGCTGTGGTCTTCCTACTACAAATGCTGCTATCTGTGTAATGTCATAATTGTTTGCCTCTCTCCGTTCAGTGTTTATGTTTTTCACGTCTGCACTGGGTTTCTCTGTGCAGCAGCTTAAGAACTATTAGTCAACAAAGAGCATGTGGCAGTTTCTGTTCCTGTAGTATCAAAGTGAAGACAGGAAAATGTCCCATTTTGGACCCCTGCCAGCACAATCTGGGCCTTGTCACAGTACAGACTGAATCCCCTGGCCACCTCCAAATATATACTGGGCCCCATCCCAGTACTTTTTGGACACCAGCCACTTCCCAGTACAGACTAAGCCCTGTCCCAGTACAAACTGGATCCCTTTGACATGTCCCTGCACCCACTGGGCTCCCTCCTGGTACAAACAGGATCCCCTGACTCCCTCCTAGTAAAAATTGGATCTCCTGGCCCCCTCCCAGTACAGACTGGGCCTCATCCCAATACATACTGGATCCCCTGGCTCTTGCCAGTACAGTCTTTGCCCAGTTCCAATACAAACTGGATCCCCTAGCCCCTTATCAGTACAGACTGGGTCCCATCCAAGTACAAACTGGATCCCCTGGCTCCATTCCCAGTACAGTCTTTGCCCAGTCCCAGTAAGAGCTGGATCCCCTGTCCTGTACAAACTGGCAGCTGTAGCCCAAAGCACCTGAGCCTGAGGACAGCAGGGGGTGTGCTCATGTTTGGTTTAGTGTTAGGTGGTCCTGCGAGGAGCAGGGACTTGGGCTCGATGATCCTTATGGGTCCCTTCCAATTTGAGATCTTTTATGATTCTACGTGGTCTGTGTTTTATTATGCTTTTGCTTTGCTAAAATGATTCATGATTGCGTGGTCATAGTAAAAACCTCTGTATCTTCTGAATATTGTAAGGCACTGGGGAACTTGTAGTATGTGTCTTCCATTTGTAAATGGTCTAAAGAACTTGGTCAGAAATGCAATTCTTGTGCTCTTTTCACAGCCATGTTAAAGTATTTTTAGGTGAGAGAAGTACTGAGTCTGGCTCCTACTTTCTTGAGTGGGGTGAGGTCTCTGCAGTTTTTGTGTTTCCAGGTGCAGCACAACAGGGTGCACTGGTAATTTGTAAAGCTCGAGAAATGGAGCTGTGGCTTTAATGATGTGGGCCCTGAAAAGGAGATGTAGTATGGCATCTGATTAGGAGAAAGTTGAAATCCTCCAGGAAATCCTATGAAGACATTCTTGTTGCTTTAGTTAGGGGCAGCAGAGAGCACCAGGAAGAGTAAGAGAAGTTTGGGAAGGAGGAGATTTTCCCTTCTGTGCTATTAACTAGGAAATTATGAAATAGTTCTTTTTTTCTTTAAACTATTTCTAAGCCATCTAGGAATTTCTTCCGTAAACCAGTCTTAGAAAAAGGATTATATCACTTGAACTTAACTTAAACTGCATGTGTGGTAAATCTGCTCATTACTTTCATGCATTTGACCTCTTTCGGACGGGTGCTTGTATGGTGCGTACCCTGTGCTGTGGCAGAGCAGTTGAATTCAGTGTGGAACTTAGGCTGCATGAACAATGTTATGAAGATTTTTAAATCTGCTTTTCTTCCCTGTCTCATGTTTCTTATTTCTAAACAGAAAGATAGTGGTTCTTCTAAAAGCATGCACCTAGCTGTGGAAATGATAGCAACTAAAGGGAAGATTGTGACTGAAATTGTGACCTTTTGGATAGAAAGAGGGTGGACTGGATTTTCAAACTTATTCTGAAATTTCTGAAAAATTGAAAATTTTCATTGAAAGGAAAACTAGATTTCGTTCAGTAGAGATCTTGGTTTCCATTGCAGATAATTAATATTATTATGATAGAGTGTGTCAGTATCAGCTTTTCCATGATTGTTTTCCTATCAAGTATATGCATAGTATTTATCATCTATAGTCTACATTTTTACTTTTTGAAATGAACATCCTTCAATCATAAGACATTGGAGACAAAAACAATTAGATAGGCAGAGAAATACTAACAACTCACAGAAGCCCTTAATATTTCAATGAGGAAGGGTCTGATCTAATGAAGATTTGCTTACTTCTAAGTACGTTTATGTTTTTATTTTTAGAATTCTTATGTGAAATACATACAATATATAGCTATGCTTTTCTGATTGTAAATGACCTATATGTAATTATCAATATTAGGTAAGTAAATGATGGTTGACTTTTTTGATTGATTAAATGCCAGAGCTTCCATTTATTTCGGCAGCACCAGATTTCAATTTATTTTTGGTGTTGACCTAGTTGGTGGAATCCTACATGTATTTGAAATGTAGGAATACCTAATTTCGCGGTATCTGATTTTATACAAAAGGAAAATATGGAATTCTGTTAGCATGCCTTCATAGAACATTTATTTCCAGATGGATGGTAATGGAAATACTAACTTCATGCTCAAGCATACCGGAAATCATGTTTTAATTTGTAAGGAGAGAATTATTTTAATAATCTGACATGGTTTTTAGATAAGTCATTCTTGAGCATGAAGAGCTTAAACTGTACAATATATAGATAATTTGTACATTGTGGTGAAGTTTCATGAAATGCCTCTGGGTTTGCTGAGACATCTACTGAAAAAAATAAACTCAGAATGGAGTGCAAAATATTTGGCATATCATTTTGTATCCATATGTTGCTATGGAAGGCTAGACCTGGACTTTTCTTATCATTTGTCTTTTGAGTGTTACACAGAGTGGTTCTTGCTGAGTGCTGCTGAGTAGCCGTAACAGGGCTTCTGCAAAAACCCACACCTTTTGAGAATTTCCCCTTTTTTATTTGCCAAACATGGATGGATGTGTATGGTTTGTGCTTTTAAAATCTGTTAATGAGTCAATGGAAGGTCTGATTGCTCCATTGATACCTGGATAATGTTTAAGAGGTATGAATTCAGTGCAGTCTCCAGATTTTAAAAGATGCATGTGTAGCAGTATCTCTGGTAATCACATCAACTCCCAAAGGAGCTGCGTCCTCATTCATTAGTGAGTTTGTATAGTGTCCTGGGGGCAGAGAAGTTATTAGCATTTTTCCTGCTGTCAACTGGGGGCTATACCATGTCTCGTATATGCTGGGCTTCTGCTTTGAGTTATTGTTAAAAATAAGTTGCCTGGATAGTGAGTTATCTTTTAGAATCATGTTAATTTGCCATTTGGGAAAATCTGTTGAAGTAATGGTCTTCTCTCTCCTTGACTACTTTACTTTTCACAGACTGGAATCCCTATGGGTATCGTAAATCTCATTTATCATAATACCATATTATAAGGAAGCAATGAGAGAATCCTGAAAAAAAAGTCGACTAAAATGCTGTATTTATTCACATTGCTTTTTATTTAAGAGAGGAGAATGCCTTAAGGTTCACCTCCATGAGTATTATTAATGGAATACTTCTAGAATAGCCTTTTCCTTAAGCATTTTGATACCAACATCTGCTGTTCAGAAACTCAAAATTATTTTACTTGCACTTAACTTGTTTTTAGCAATATATCTTAGGCATAAACAGAAACATATTACATTCTCTAATGCCCATGTATAGCTGTAACTAAATGAACAAAACTGGAAAATTCCTGAATGCTGTAAACTGATCATACTGAGAAGGAAAAAAGATTAATATTTATATTAAGTATTGGGAAAGATCTCAGCAGCTAATGTCATATAAATATCTAAACTAAAAAATGGAGTGACTTGCAAGTGATTGATTTTTACCTGTCATTTATGAGGAAAAAAAATTGTGGTGAAAGCAGATAGATCTGGAGCATTATGCAACACAGGCATCAGATATGAGGGAAGAAAGCTATTAATTTTTTTATGGTGTGCATTTCTGTAGTTAGGTGGGGTTTTTTTATAAGCATAATTTCGTTTTACCAATCTTTGCATAAAGCTGCATATAAGCAAGTGTAGGAAACTTGTGCAAGTTGGCGGTGTTTTGGTGATGGTGGGTTTTTTGAGTTTTTTAGTTTTTTGCAAGGCATAGACAATAGAGCCGAAGCGATTTTCATATGTATGAAAGCCTAAATACTACCTCTGTCTGTAAGCTGTTTATAAAACTGTTTTTTGAGCCAGATGCTCAAGTAAATATTTCTGACAATGTTCAAAACTTCCACTGACAAATTAATAAACTGTACTGAAACTATAGGGTCTCAGAAAAAGCTCATAGAGGAACACATGCAGAATTATCTCAGAATCCTTCCAGAAAGCCATTTCAGATATGCTCTGCCTGGGCTTCCATCATCTGGAGCTCTGAAGGAAAACGCTGCGAAGGGAGCTGACAATGTGAGGTCTAAAGGCAGGGTGGCTGTGCAGTGTGGTTGCAGTCCATAATGAATTCAGCCAACGTGGGCAAAATGAAAGAGACAACTTGTCATCCACACTTGAAGGGATACTGTTGGCTCAAACAGTGTCTGAAAGCGCTGTGCTAAAAATGTCAAGGGAGCGGAAAGCCCAGAACTAACCCAACCCATCAGTTACATCACTACTGTTCCCTAGCCAGATGAGGTTACTCAACATTGGTGTAGAAAGTAAACGTTCCTCATAGCTGAAAAGGGTCAGACAATTGAGGGATGAAAAAGCCAGCACAGCCTGTCAATAAACTGGAAACTCTCAGTGTAATGCACGTGGTTAGTGGTGGGTGTGAATAACTCAAACAATGTCTACTTGAAGTTTTCCCAAATAGTGTCCATGGGAGAGTTAAAACAAAGGCAACCACGTGCAATCTGAGGTGCATGTTCACAGAAATTTGTCAATTGGATACTTTTGTTCAGTCCTGATAGAACTTCAGTTATTCTCCCACTGCTTTTGTTCTGAGCATGAACTGCTTCCTTCGATCGGAGGATTCAAACATTGTAGTAACATCTTTAGGTAATAGAGAAAGGGGAGAGAGTTGAGTATGGTTTTAGATTTCTCTGTAGTTGCCTTTAATGAAGACTTTGGCAGAGCATGCTTTCAAGTCTGGAAGGTAATTAATTTCTTTAAGTATGCTGAAATTGTTCACAAATTGTGTTTTAGCTGAGTAAGTTTTGTGATGGAATTGAGTTTTTCATCTGATGGTCTAATACTGGCCCAAATCAGAGGAATTAATGTGCAGACATTATACCTTTTTTTGAGTGTTTTTCAGTAATAAAGAAAAGCACTTAGGGAGAAAATCATAGAAGTAATACTTTCACAAATAGTTTTCAGGAGGTACAAAGGGAGAACTTGTGTGCTTGGATTTGACTGAACTTGACACCGCTCTTACTTGAAAAAGATGAGCAGTGACTGTTAACCACGGCCAAAGTTAACTGTGATTGCCAAAACTGCGGTCTTGCCAGTCATGGCTTCTGTAGTTTTTCTGTGAAGCTGCAAAAGAACTGGAGGGGGTTGGTGGTAGAGAATCCTCTGGTCCCCGCGTCCTCTACCCCCTTTCTGGCACCTGAGTAAAGCACGTCTCGCTGGCCCCTGCGGCTCGGCTTGCCACGCGAGTGGCCAATGCAAGACTTTCTAATTGCTCCCCCAAAATATCACTTTCACTGTGTCATCTGTTAATTACGTGCCTTTTTTGTTTGATCCGTCTCTAAGTTGGGTAAAGATTACAACCTTTCATAACTTTTGTGAAAACGTCAAGTGTCCCAGTGCATTGCGGCGTGCATGAAGCCATGTGTATGTGGCTAAAGAGGAACAGTGCCTGTTACATGGGGATTTGTTTTTCAGATAAGTATGTGTAGAAGGAAGAAAAGCTTTTAATAAAATGAGACATTTTGGGTCATCTGCTCAGATGAAAACCTGTTTTCCCGCTCTTACACAAAGGTAAAAGGGACCGGTGAGGGTCAGCGCTTTTTGGCAAAGTCTGTCTGCTGCTTTCATCTCCAGTACATAGTTAACCCCTGCTAGGGGAGTCAAAATTGAAGTTACAAAGGTAAAATACTGTTTCAAAATTATGAAGCTGAACCCAGCAAAAGAATTTACAAGAAAGATCAGTTATATTTAAGCCAAAGATTTACAAGTAGTTTAAAACAATCTGTGTTTGACATGGTAAGTTGTCTTTATCATTAAAATGCTAATGAAATGGTAAACATCTGTTAAATTTATGAAGATAATGAAGCCTGTCAGCTACATCTTTCTTGTGCCAGTAGTCCTACTTAGCTCAGGTCTGCATACAGATTTGGTGGAGTGATGGTGAGAATCTATTTGACTTTGGGAGCAATGCCAGTGCAAAGCTGTGTCCCGTCATGTTTGATTCTATGATTTTTGTCGTGAAGTGCTTCTACTTGTAGTTTAGGACATCTTTACCTGATCATTCTTCCAGAGGCTTTCAAAGGTGAGTCTGAAAATCAAACTTCAGTCAGACAGGGTCCCTGGTATTTCATTGGCAATAGACAAAGTAGTAAACTGGCAAACAGAAGTGAATGAATTTCTTATTATTAAAGCCTCAACTAATCAGCCTGGCAGGTTTGTACATTTTCTATTCTGGACAGACTCCAAATGTGTCCTGGTCTGCAGGGCCTATATTACTTTGGCAGCAGAAACACCAGTGACTGCAAAACTGCAGGCAGATTTGAAATGTCTTTGTCACCTGAAATGATCTGTACTCAGCCAAGGAGTACAAAGAAGATTGCATTGTTTGCAGAAGGATGCAAATTGTTTTTTAAAACTTTTATACCAAATGCTTTCTATACCTTAGTTAAAGACGGCATCAGAAACCTAGCTTAACTCTGATTTTAAATGTCAGTCACAGTTTAACTCTATTCCATTCTGTTTTTTCTGTAAAACTTAGTTAAAATATGTAACCATAGCTTCATTAAAGTATGTATAGGTAAAGAGAGTACAGGTCTTTTTTAACTTCATGGATCTTTAATTGCTTATGAACTTCAAAGAGAAAGTTGTAGAAGTTAGATTGATGATGGCACTTTATGGGCTTTAGGTAATTGAATACAACATAGTTGCTGTTTGAATACAACTCTGAAATCCAAATTATGTAAATCTACTGTTTTAGAACTAGCTAGTAGAAATAATCGTTTTTGCAGTTGAAGGTACTTTCTTTGGATAAGTCCTCTGACACACTGCTTTCCTGTTGAGGCATTTTTTTCATTAGGGGTGTGAAGAAGAAACTATAGGCATGTTAGCTTTTAGCTTTTTGATATTTGTGACTCTAGTTAACTAAGCATTGACTTACCGTTAGTTAAGCACAACTGTCAATGAGTTTCATGGGCTTATGCAGAAACAAACCTGACATTTATGAAAGTATTGGGGTAGGAGAAGGGAGAAAATATTCTGCAAAAGTGTCTCAAGCATATTTTTCATTTCAGGTTGTACAGTTCAGTTGGGTTGGTGTTAAACAGTTCTCTCTCTGTAGTTGTCAATGACCCATCTCTGTGCAATCATCACACTTTTCCTATAGAAAAAACAGAGAGCAGATTATAGTCTGCTATTCATCTGCTACACCATAACATAATGTTTACTGTGCTGCAGCTGTGATCAAAATGACTGTCTCTCCAGCACCTACAAAATTTGAGCTCAGGGCTAATTATAAGTGTTTGGTCATCCAAAAATCCATGCAACCCCATCTGGCTTCTGAACTCAGCATTCCTCTTGGATACCATAAGATGGGTTTGAAATTGTGTGCGTGGAGGCAGGATGATGAGATGAAAAGGAGGAAAATTTCTACTCTGCCTTCAATTTTGTGTATCCTTAACAGGGAGAAAGGGATATCCCTTAATGGAAGACTAGTACTCAGGCAGCCCCTATGGATTGCCTTGCATCTTGCAAGTAGATGCAAATGATTTGACTTTATGGGAGAAGAGAGAGAAAATTGGTTGTTTACATTTCTCTCCCCCCCGCCCCCCCCCTCCTGACTGGGTTTAAAAAGTTCAGATGACTTCTATGAGAAGAAGCTTAGGTACTGCGTCAGCTCTGCTTGAGACCAGAGAAACTCCTAAGAGGACTGTTATGCTCCCGGCTGGTGTGCTGTCCACCAGTGAATGGGAGGAGGAGGAGGTAATTACGGAGAAATTCTGGCAGAGGTAGGAGAGGCAGAGTGTGACTCAGTCTCCTTTACAGGTGTGGGGCACTTGTGTCCCTGTGCCTGCTCCAGTCGGTGTTGAATTATTTATTCAACCCAGGAAGGAGAAACTGAGTTTAGTAGTATTTTTTTCACTTTTTATATCAATAAAGGAAATTTGATTTGAAATGTATTTTGTATAATTTCAGGGAAAAAAAATATTCCCACAGTCATAGCTGGAAGCTGTGTACTAGACACAGTATTGTGTGAACAGAGCAGATAGCTACTTACAAATGAATATTTGGACATCTGTGCCTTCCCATTCCTTTAGGGTCTTGCTGGGGAATGATTCTCAAGTGTATACAGAAAGAATTTCAGCATGTAGATTTCTGGAAAGCTCTTGTTTGGAGACAAACACCTGGGCTCCAATTAAGAAAATGCTAGTTTACATTGCATATAAAGAGTTGTGTTCGTTTATGTCCTAGCTGATTATTTAATTGTTGGCTGTTTTCTAATATTTATCTTGCACTGTAAAACAAAAGGCATTTTTTTAAATGTTAGGTGAAGTGGTGTTTGTGTAGCACCTGATAGTTACTGTCAGAAGAGGAAAAAATAACACGCAGCTCACTATTTGGAAGCAAACCTCTGGATTTCAGCTTGCATGTGTTATCTGTGCTCGCTGATCTAATAGGCAACCATGAATTGCAAAAGCATCGGACTTTCATGGGCGCCCATTCTGGCCTTTTTGGCACAAAAGAATTTTTCCGCTTTAGAAAGGATTTATTTTACCTGCTACTGTGATTTATATACCATATGTCTCCTCTTCAGCATCTAAGTATACATGGCCATAGAGAAGTGCTTGGCCTCATCGGTAGTGTGTGGAAATAGATTTCTTTTAATGATATTAACTCCTACAGAGCCACTTTATTACCTGCCTGTGTTGTTTTTTCTTGGCGGTTGTGTCAGCTATACTGTGTGTGATGTGGAAAGGAGAATACTATGAATTCCTGGTTTTGTTTGCTCTTGGCAGGCACTACTACACTTCCCACCCTTGTGCGCACACCTACCTTGATGATGCAGCCTTCCCTGGATATCAAACCCTTTATGTCCTTCCCTGTGGACAGCAGCTCTGCTGTTGGATTCTTCCCAAATTTTAACACAGTAAGTAAAGGTGTTTCCACATTTAGTGTCAGTGTATGCTTTCCAAGCTGGTTCCGATACTCAGTGTTGAAGCAGCCTTAAAACAATACATTGCTGACACAATTCTAGAAAACCCCTTTTGTCTGTGCTGTGGTGGTTGCTGTTCCCTTATGCAAAAGGCTTGGAGCGGTACCCAGTCTTCTCACTGTGAACGGGGCTGATCCTTTTTTGACTTGGTCTGTTGGAGTGGTGTTTGCACACTGAAAAAAAAAACCCCACGATAGAGATTTGAAAAGCGATAGAATAATTTTGAGCATTTGCCTGGGCATGAGCATTTCCATGTGCTGTAAAAAAGGAAAAAGCAAAAGCTGATGGAAAAACAGGTATGACAGATAAGACCTAGATCCTCCACTGATGCGACTCAAGCTAAGTCTATTACAGCCAGTAAAGCAACTGGAGGATCTTCTTTATTCTGTATAACAATAATAGTCTAAAATTGCGCAACCAGCTAATGTGAAAAATGTGAACCTGCTACTTTTAGTTTATAGTAAAGCATCTTGGGTTTTTGCAAAAAAAAAATTATTGCCAAAATAATGCTCAATGCTTCTGTAGTTCTCCATGTTTATCAGAGCAGCGGTAACAAAAATACTCTCTTCTGTAGTTCTCACTTCTTTAACAGCTCATAAAATGGTTTTGAATGTTATCAAAATGTTTTTTTGATATTGCACTTTATCATTTCTTTAATTAATTATTATATTAAATGCATTGAGTACACCAAACCCCATATTTTGCATGTTGCCACTCAGGTTTCCATGTGTGGAGGTAATTCGTCATGGAACGAGTTGGCAAATAGTGAGCTAATAGCAGCAGGAAGGAAACTGCTCTGGGTCATTTGTGCCAAGTCAGTGAGTACGATCTGTTCGTATGTGACCCTTGCCTGAACTGTACAGCGTCACATTTGTCACAGTAATTGCAGAGGGGGATGGAAAGGGAAGCAGTGTCATCACTGCCACACAGCGATCGGCTGAACCACTGCCAAGTGTTTCCTTTCCCAAACTCACCTTCTGTCTGAAGTTAAAACAGCAAGAGGTTTTTTTTCTTCATGACTTGCAAATACATCTTGCTGACAGGCCTTGTGCTACAGTGCGTGGTGCTGTGGGATGATTATGAGGTAACATATCAGCCAGCTTCTTTCAAATGTCAGCAGCCCAACGTATATTATAAACAGTGGCAAATACCACTAATTCATTGCAAAATATATATGTGAAAATTGTGCATTTATGAGGGAGATGTGTGGATGTGCATGTGTATAGATTGGGGGGGCACATGCGTATGCATATGTACAAAGAGATAAAAGATTTTTTAAAATCCACGTATGTTTAAAGTGCAGGACTAAAATAATACAATTTTAAGAAAGCAGTGTGTCATTCTCATCTTCTAGGGATGATGCAGTTAGTATTCATTTTCCGTCCTCTTTCTAATCCATTCAGGAATTTTATTTGTTAGTGATTTGTCTGCTTTCCGGTTGCACTGGTTTTATAGGTAAGCTTTTTCACAGAACTGTACATGAAGATTCAGAGAACCTT
Source organism: Cariama cristata (assembly GCF_000690535.1). NCBI lineage: Eukaryota > Metazoa > Chordata > Aves > Cariamiformes > Cariamidae > Cariama > Cariama cristata. The sequence continues at coordinate 47,361 of NW_009598723.1, forward strand.
TTCTTTAGGGATGCTGTAGTTGTAAAGTCAACCAACGTTATTTGCTTACTGGTGGTATTGAATTTCTGAGTTGCAGTAGCCTCTAGAGACAGATTAATTTGGATATTTAGTCTGTTTTTGCCTGTGTACACAGGCTTACATTTATCTGGGTTACATTCTGTTTGCCTGATTCCTGGAGTGTTTATCCTTCACACCTGTCATTCCTCTCCAAACTTCTATGGATTTTATTAAAAAAAAAGAGGCCTGGGGTAATCGGCAAATATTGTCGACTCAGTGTCTGCTTCCTCCCTTGGAATTCTTGATAATTATATAAAATCATGCTGCTGTGCACCACAGACACTGCATGCTTAAACTCTCTTTTTTGAGGAACAGTGGTTCAGTACTACTCTATTTCTAATTCACAGACTTTGCCATTTATCTTGCAGGTATTGATTTTCCCTAACAGTCTTTTACAATGGACTTTAAAGCTCATTGGAAAACTAAATCATTCATGGTTATCTATTGAGAGGCACAGTGAACGCCAGCTGTCATACACTTCCTTTCTTTCTAACTTAGCACAACCTTTGCAAATGAAGATTTCTATGTTTGTGTACATATTATCTTTTTTTTCTTTTTCACTGCAAAAAGGGGGGGGGGGGGACACGACACATGACACACGACACTTTGTAAAAGTTTGTAAAAAGCATTTTTCCAGAAGATAATTTTGAGTCAGTCAAAGCTAAATCTAGTTGATCCATAATGTATGCTTCATCCAAAGTTCCATAATTTTTCATCTTGTGCAGGAACAGAATATTAGAAGAGCTTTTTGTACCTTCCTCCCAAAAAAGCCATCATTTGCCTTGTGGATCAATCAGGAAATCTATACACTTCACTCACAAGAGGACTTGTCAAAAACTGTAGACAGTGAAACCACCAGTGTGCAGCACTCAAACTCTTTGCCTTCGGTAGGACTGAGGAGACGCTGCAGCACATGCCAGGGCTGCTGTTAACGCTTGCATGTGTTCACTGAAGGTGGCAAAATGAAATGTGGTCTCAAGAGGAAACTTCTTTGGACCCACCTATTCATTTTCCATGGCAGTCGGATATAGAAACGTTTTTCTAAACCTTGCCAGGAGATGGTTTCTAAATTAATTTCAGTGGCCTGGAAAAGAAAAGTTTCTGCTTAGGAGCTTGATACGGTAACTATCAGGGCAGGAAAAACAAGATAAAATATATTAACTTACAAACATGTTTAAAGGAACACCCCCTACAGTGTTTCCAAAAGAACTTCTCTTATTTATGAAAATATATGTAAAATCTGGGATAAACCCTTTCTTATATAGTTAACTTTCACAGTTTTCAGTTCTGAAAATGTCTGTGGTGCTCCAGATGAAACATCAGTGTTCCCATTTCATTTGTGAAAGTGTTCTGATCACTTGCTTCTCTCCACATGGGATACTTTCAAATGGAGCACTGAGCAGACCCTGATTTTTTTTAGAAGAAATGCCTACCCCAAGTGTGTCTTATTTTCTTGATGGGATTTTGTGATTTAGTTTAAAATAACTCCCTTCTGTTTCTCCTAAAAAATTAATAGTTCTAAAAATGCTGTGGACACATATATAGTACTTATCAGTTCACGCCCCAATTAAATTTGTCTTTGTTCCTTTGGACTTGCTTATTATATAGGAAAAATTAATCAGGGAACGATTGCCCTAGTCCCTTGGATACATGCTTTTATTCCTCAGTAAGCATGCCTTTTTCTTTCAACAGATCAGCCAGAAAGGGATCTTCTAAGGGCAGAATGAAGGATTCAGAGCAGAGAGGTATTGCAGAATCGGTGCTCTCTTCTTTCCTGGTCTTTTCACAGCACCAGCAAATAGTTTTGTGAGAACAGGACAGGCATGATCAGACTGTCACAGCCTGAACCTGGGTTGCTGCACAGAAGGACAACCCCTCTCTCAGAAGTGCTGCAGCAATGGATCCAAAGGTGACATCATGTTTGTCCTGGCATCAAGTTCTAAAAGCTCTTGCTCAGTTACTTATACCTCTGTGTCTGAAATGCATAGCTTGAATCAAATTCTCGGCTGGTATTACTTAGTGTTCTTGTTTATAGCAGAATGGGAGACAGCATTATAAGAACTTCCCAAACTGGTACCTGCAATTTGGAATGGGTGTGTACAAAAAGGGATTGTTTGCAGAGCTCCTTTTTAGCACCATAAAATGACTCTAATGATTCCTTAACTTGTAACATCTTGCATATTGATTACATTTAAAGATCTGTAAGACTTCAAAGTCAAGTGCATAAAGTCAGTGAAAATGAAAGTTAAGATTACTGTGGTCCCCATTTTGTGTTTATCATAATGTAATCTTGAATTTTGCACTCACTAGCTTCTACTACACAGCTTCACCTTCTGTACCATTCTTTCTCTGCACCTCCCTGATTCTTTGTCTCATGTCATCCATCTTGTGTACCGAATGAAGAAGGGATGCTTTGTGATCACATCATGGAAGGTTATCATGATGCATGCACTGTGGCTGAAAGCCAGGATTTATCTTGCAAGGCAAACTTAATGATCACTGTCTGCATCTCTCTATAAAGGATGTATGTTCCCCAGAAAAAAAAATCTCAAAACTCTGACGTGTTCTATCTTGTCCTGAAATGAGAACAGCACTACATGATTCAAATTTAGTCAAAGTGGTATAGCCAGGGACCCGTCAGTCTGCACAAAAGCAGTATCAGCAACTTCTCAGATTCTGTCATCTTAGAAAATAATCAGCAATACATATGCTTCTTTCTGAGTTTGTCATGGCCTCAGGGGTAATCAAAGATTATAGCATCTCTTGTAGCTTTCACATTAGTGAAATATTTTCTATCTAACTAGCCCATGATTGGTTTCTAAATGTTGGTTCCTACCTTCATATTTTAGAGGACACACAGGTTAATGTGGCCTAGTTACTGCTTCAGTGTCTATTTCTCTTCAAGTAGGTTTATGCTGATTCTTTGTATTATAGTTCCCTCAGTCCCCTTGTGAAGTGGACCAGAAGTATTTTACATCTGCCAGTGAAGGTGAGCCAGCTGGAATGGGCTACAGGAAGGGACAGAGGCGCTGAC
>NW_009598723.1:50482-78057 GCF_000690535.1 Cariama cristata
TAGAAATCTCTGTCTCTTCTCTAGCATCAGTCCTGCCTGGATGAAATATCCCTGGCCTACTCCCAAGAAAACTACTGGGAGGGACTAATTTGCTCTTTCTTCCTTTGCATTTTCTATTATTCCCTCATGTTATTTGCTACCTATCTAGTTCTCATTTGAAGGGCCCAGTAATCAGCCGAGGCAGGAGTGGAGGTCTGCAGATAAGAGTACAGAGCACTCATATCGCCAGGTTCACTCGCCCCTCTGCGCCAAGTGCCTCTTCTGTGTTTGGCATGGCACCGCGGCTTGGGAGCTTTCTCTTTCCTTAGCAGGGTCTGAATTCAGCCACTTAACGCCCTGCTGCAGTGCCAAAGTATGCTCTGGAGCTCAGGATTGTATACAGCAGGAGCAAATTATAAATGCTGCCAACTGGATGTTGCCAACCCATTATCTATGGTCCTCTTTATCCAAGTAGCCTGTCCATGTGCTCAGATGTCCTCTTTTCCCTTTTGTGAAGTGCTGGAGGGAAGTGACCTTCTCTGCTCCTCTCCCTCTGAAACACTCTGCTCCAGAGAGCAAGTGAAGTTTTGTAGGAGCTGTACTTTACGCTCATTAACAGCACAGAAAGGAAATTTAAGGAAGGAAGGAGAGATGTTTTGTGGGGTAGCTGGATATTTTGTTTGGTTTTTTTTGTTGGTGGTTTTAATCAAGAAATGACAAGATGTTTTTCTTACAGACATTTTATACCCTTTTTTATAGTCATGCAGGCACAAAAGGCACTTCAGTTTGCCTTCTGTTCCTGTGTCCAGCTCTTAACATTCCTATTTCACTTTTAGTTATTATGGATATAATAGTTCATGTTTTCCAAGACATAGCCAGAATTATCCAAACTACAACATGAGTAATCAGCCTGCTACCTTTTATAAAGGGAATAAAAGAGAATAATAGGTGTTTTCCTAGATACTTACAGGTGAGGAAAGCAGAGGTTCAGGGACCACATAATAAAGCCCAAATTCTGGCAGGACAGACCTCTGCTCTGTGGCTAGTCTTTGCTTTCTCCTCTGACTCCCTCTTCTCGCAGTATCTGGCTGCAGAGCCCCTTTATCCTCCATGTCCTCCTCTTTTCAGTTTCCTGTAGTCTGTTTTCTTTGTGTCCTTAGGCTTTTTGTACCAAGTCAGGAATTCCTTCTTGTCTTTCTATGGCTTTGATGCAAACCAGCAGAGACCTCTTTCAACTGTGATAGCAGTTTTTGGAAAAATTCTCAGCCTTTGGAGGCCCTGAAAAATGCTTATTTAAGGTGGTATATTTTTCCCACAAAATACTTGAGCCATTTCAGCTGAAACTTTCAAAAAAGATTGAGCTTGAAGCAAACACCTGGTAAGACACACTGAGTTAGATATGGGGGGAAAAAAAAATTGCTGCCAAAAGCAGGGAGTTGTCAATCAATCTTTGACAGCTTTTACAGTTTGTGGTATTTTAATATAAAGATGCAGGTTCTCTAGTTCCTGTCGGGAATCTCTTCAAAGAACAACTCTTTGTTAAATTGCTGAGCCTAAGTAAGTACTCTTCTGCCTTGTTTCTAGTCTTTAGTACATATTATTCTCAGGAAGTAAAAATCTTACTTAAAATAATACAGACTGGCTTTAAGAGAGAATCTCTTCAAACATTAATTATAGTTTAAAGTTTCCTGTTACTTTGTATTTTTTCTAACAGGAATTGGATGGATGAGCTTCCTCCTCTCAGTTCTCAGATCAGCAGCCAGATAGGAAACCCTGTCTCTAAGGAGAAAGTGCACTGACGTGCAGTGGTGAGAAACAGGTCCCCAGGTGTGGTAGCAAAAATACAGGAGCTTGGCATCCATGGTGTGGTTTTTGAAAAATGGTCCCTAAATTGATGCAATACGTCTGTTGCTGTGCATACAAGTAATTAGGTCATCAGCCTAATTCTTTAAAGAAACGCAGTTTCTGCATACAAATCCTACCATTTGCTGAGTCCTCCAGAAAATCTGTTCCTTGGCTATGTGTTTCATCTGTTAGTCTCTCCAACACTTCAGCAGTATTTCTTTCTTTCACTGGGTCAACACAGGAAAAGCTAAGAAGCCTTTATCTTCGTTGAATTGCTTTCTTCTCAATTTAGTCGTGTGTTAATGACACAAGGTAGCTGGTGGGAGGGAGAGGGTTGTTAGCCATAAATATTTTAGGCGTTAGACCTCTGAAGGATGTTTTACAAATAGACTGTGAGGAAAACATCTCCCCTCAAAGCAAGCAGTTGCAAAACTGTCGTTAAAGTCAAACAAGGCACATGTGTTGCACCACCGTGCTTATAAAGGTTTTGCTAATTTCTAATCAGAAGTCTTGTCCTAAGCAAAATTCTTGAGCACCTTTAGAGAAATCTAATTCTCCATGTGTCTGATGAATACAGAAGTGGCTGCTTTTTCAGCATCCTGGCTGTACGTGACTGGCTTTCCTGCTCTCCCTTAGACCTTCGCCACATTCTTCCATGAGAAACTAAGAATTACTGCAATAATTACTAATTAATAAATTATAAGAATGTAGCTAAGAATTAATTCTTGTTAAACTCTTCCTTTCTGAATGTGGATATAGCTAGTGGTCTTTTAATCTAGATACAGTCAATTTTATGACAATTTAAAAGTACTGAATGGCAATTTAAAGCCATTGTGTGAAACCTGTCTTTCTTTAGCATACCTGAAAACCAATGATACACAGGTTTGAAGCACTGGCCAGCTCATTTCAGCTACCAGAGTAAGGCTGATTTGAAGATCTGTACCTTTAAAACCAGTCTTCTCTGTATTCAGTCTGTCTGGTCTCACAGTAGAGATACCACGAACTTCAACTGCTTCCCCAAGTTAACGCTCGGGAAAGAGGGTAACATTTCTTGCTCATGTATTTGTTAGAAGAGACAGGTTTCTACCTTGCTTTATGTTTCATTTACTTAGATTTCAAGAAAATAACAACCACCAAACAAACAAAAAAAACCCCCCCAGCAGACTTTGATACTACATTAAGTTTCAGGACAGGTTTGATTAGAAATGGAATGTTCCTTTAAAGTTTCATATCTAAATACAGCACTTTTTAATCAAAAACATTTTAAAGGCTGTTTTTGTAGTGTGTGGTACTGATAAAAAACCAAACCAAACCAAAACAAAAAACAACCACAAAACCAAATCCAAACCAGAAACATCATTATTGATTTTCAGATGAAGAAAGCCTATTGTTCCTTACTTACTGTGAAGACTAGATGACAGCTGTCAACTAGCATATGTGTGCAATTCTCAGTTCTGATTTGCTTCTCATTTATATTCAACCATCTTATGCATTTATATTCAAATGTATGTATATATACTCATATAATTTATCTTCTTTTTAGATTTTTTTTTTTCAGTATGTGAAAGGTAATGATATTATTTCATTTCAAAAGGCTAGGCTTCTTTGTCTTTATTCTATCCTGTTCACAGAATTGATCAAGGACATGAATTTGTCCCAAACCTCTCTTTCCACAGTTCAGAACTGTAGAGGAAATTCAAATCTACCTAACAGGATACCATTCATCTTTGTGTTGTTGGTGTTCTGGAGCAGGCTGGGAGCAACAAAACTGTCAGCAAAACTTGCAGCAGACCGTTAAGTAGAAAAGGGTATTATCTAAGGACCATCTCAAAGATGAAAGGAAAAATCAGGAATCTTGTTTACCCGACGTTATCTAAGCTGCTTTTCTAACTACAAACTCCTAGGCTTGAGTCTTTCTGCAGGCTTCTACTGAAAGGTAATTTTTTGTACTATTTTTTGTGCTATTAATATTATTTTACTGTCAGATGGTAATAGGTAGTGTAACAAGAGTAGCTTTGCTCTCAAAGTATGTTTTTGGTTTGATTTTGGGCAAGTCTCAAACTGTAGTATGTTTTTATTTTTTGCTGGATCTGGAGGCAAGATGTTTTTGGTAGTATTTTTTTTGTTTACCTGAACACAGCTGAGTGTTCTGAGTAACAACAGCCTTAATAGTAAACAGCAGTTATATAGCATCTTTCATCAGATGATTTTGAAGAGTTGTAAACATGTTATTTAGACCTTTCAGCCTTTTTGTGGTATTTTTGTCCCAGTTTTACAAATGAATAATAAAAGGCTCAGGTGAAGTGACTCACGTACAGTTAAACTTGTGAGCCAGCATAGCCACGAAGGGAAGGGAAATTGTCGTATTCCTTGAGTGTTAGTTTAACCATTGGGTTTGTACTTGTCTTTGTTCTTTTTCTCAGATTTGGTCTGTCATGCTCCTAGAAGTTCATCTTACAGATACAAAGTCTTGTACTATGGTATAGGAGTAATCTGGATGGATTAAAAAAGAAGCTGCTGATGACAGAGGAAATATTCGCAGCACTGAAAAAATAATAGTAAAAACGTATTAAAAGGTGTTTTCTCAATTCTTCTTTGATCTCTGTGCTTAATCATATCACGTTATACAGGGAAAAGAGAGGGGTAGGGAGAGATTAGAGTTATTTACCTGATTTGGGTTTTTTAAAAATATCAGTGTTTCTTGATTTAAACCAGAGAAGTGCAAAGATGGAGGAGGACAGTAGAGCAAAAGATTAGAAAGTCCCTAATTTTATTTCAGTTGGACAGTGTAGAATGTTTTTCCTTTTGCTTGTGTTGATCTAAACCACGATTTTGGACTGGCATAGGAGAAACAAAATTCTACTGAGAAGGCTGGGTTTCATCCTTGGCCTCCTCGGCTTGATGCAGCAAAGTCTTTCAAATTATACTTCCTAAGTGAAAACCTTACTGAAAGCAGTCTCTGCTTCAACATAAGATTCCCAGTTTGGAGCTGTTTCAGCCAGCTCCCTCTCTCAGACTGGGTCACAACACATCCTAAGACAGGGAAGGACGTATGATGGTGAAATTATTGATGCGAGCATGCAAGATCGATAAATGACCATGTCAGTAAAGATTTAGGGCTATGCTTCCATCATGGTCAATGCTCCGGCAAGAAGATTGATGCATTTCTTGTTAAAACAAAGAAGGTATAATTAAGTAGGTAAAGAAAAATTATATTTGAGCATATTGTTCTAACTTTTAGTACCTATATTTCAGTGGCATATTGGAAATCTGAAAAGGAGTCAGAGAAAACCTAACAAATGAATCAAGGTTTTTGCAGTGAGAGGCTTAAGGAACTTACCTGGTTTATCAAAGAGATGATTAAGAGCTGATCTGGTTGCAGTGTACAAGTGCCTACACATTCAGAAGGTGTCTGAGATTAGGGTGACCTTTAATGGAGAAGCGCAACTAGATCAAGTGGTTTATAATAGACACAGTAAGCATTGCTTCCCCAGTGATGTAAATTAACTTAGTTGGAAACTTTTAAATCAAGCTGGTGAGGTTTTTTCCCAAAATTTAGGCTCTGATTGACCACAAATTATTGGACTTCTTAATAGGAAAGGCTGAAACTCCGCAGTGAATGAAATTGTGTCATGAATTTTTCAGGAAATCTGATGTAATGGTTCTTTCTGGCCTAAACCAAATCTGTGAATTGTTACAGACATCACATTCAGTGTTGTGTGTGATTGTGAACACAGGCACACAGAGAGAATCATTGCCTTTTTCACTTTTCCATGCAAGCTGTACTTTTAAAGGGGAACATGCAAGAGGGTAGCACACCAAGTGGCTCTGCATTACGCCATAGGACTGGACTTTAAAAAGTAGGGAGGGAAGCCTAACTGCTAGTGACTGGAGACACAAAATCAGTCTCCCAAGTCCAGGACTCCAGCCCTGCAACTCTGTTAAAGAAATAACGTGGAATTTACAAAAATAAAATTAGCTGAACCTTAATCTCTAAAAGGAAAATGAGAAAGCTGAGTTTATTAGTATTTCACCTCTTTTGAGACATAAAAGGTTATTCCCAGCTCTGGATGCCCTTTTAGTTGTACTAAAAACAAAGTAGAAGTGTACGCTCCAAAGGTGTCTCTTTCCTTTTTTATTTTTCAAGTACTCACTGTTATTTCAACTCTTCATGGATAGCTGTAGTATCTGACATGTTAGGAAGTGAATTACAGCAAGATTTTTGTTTTGTTTTAAAATACCTCCAGGCTGATTTCACTGACTAGTAGTAGTGTGTGGAGGTCACAGCTATGACATCCACTGTTTTCCTCAGGGAAGCTGGAGCTTGCTGCCAAATTGATCAAGAGGGGGAGAGACAAACACAGTGAGAAGTTGCATTCAGAGAGATTTGCCTTCAGAGCACAATGTTGTTATGGTATTTTGGGAACCATGTGGAAGGGAAGGTAGGTATTAGTCCCTGTGGTCTGAATTCTTTCTTAGTGGATGCTTATGTCCTTCTGCCCTTGGGAAAGACACCTACTCAGAATTTAAAAAAGAAAAAAAAAGTAAAATCATGGACTCATTGAGTGCAACCTGAATGCAGTTGGGTTTGATTTCAATGAGATCCAGGTTTCATGCTCTATGCAACCCTATAATGTTGTAAGTTAATTATTCTTTCTGTTCTAATTAAACATTCACACAAGTCTCTGAATCAACTGCTGGGAATCTGACAGAAGCCCTCCCCTGGCTTGGTTATTGGGCATTTACATCTGCCTGTTTTTTTTTCAAACCCCAAAATGTTGTGAAGAGCATAGAGATAGAGGTGTGGGGAGGTGGTGTTTAGAGAACTGCAGGCTTACCATATAGAAGTACATCTCTGTGGAGACACGCTCTGTGCTAGTCAAGGAAGGCCAATACGTGGGGAGCATTGATGACATTCACACAAGAAGAGGAAGTTATGCACATCACAGAACCATAGAATCATTTAGGTTGGAAAAGACCCTAAAGATCATAGAGTCAACCATTAATTAACCACTACCAAGTCCACCACTAAACCATGTCCCTAAGTGCCACATCTGCATGTGTTTTAAATAACCTCCAGCGATGGTGACTCAACCACTTCCCTGGGCAGCCTGTTCCAATGCATTATAACCCTTTCAGTTAAGAAATTTTTCATAATATCCAATCTAAGCCTCCCCTGGTGCAACTTGAGGCCATTTCTTCTTGTCCTGTCACCTTGCTACAACCTTCTTTCAGGTAGAGCTACATCAGTAGAGCTGACTCAGGTGTTCCTGGTGATGCAAAATAAGCAAGGAAATGTCAAACAGTATAGCATTGATTTGAACAGTAAATTACACTTAGCATTAGCCAAACGAAAAGTATGTTCCCTGTTGGGACAAAAGCAGCATGAATGTAGAGAGAACAGATTCTTACTAGTTTGCGTTGGCCAAGTGTGTGAAGTATTGCATCACAATGTTAATGTTTCTGATTTTATGCTGGGCATTTTAAATATGTGCTCTGTTGAGTATGTGTAGTCACTTCTATCACTCTTTTAGTTGTCATAATATGTACAGTTATGGTAGGAGGCTGTGTGTATGTGGCAGAATTTACAATAAGCTTCAGCGTATAGTCATTCTCCACAGTGGCAGCGTGCTCGACTTTCCTGACAACTGGAGCTCAAACACAGGAGGAGTTCACATAGGCCTTGTGATCTAGAAGGAAGTTGAAAAGATCTGAGCTGCAGGATGTTTGTTGCTGTTGCCTACTTACATAATAATAATAATAACAATAATAATGCATAAAATAAGGAGTGTTGTCCAACGGTTTAAAAAAAAATCCCAGAACTTAATTTAGATGCTGCTTCTGCATTGGTAATTTGTATATGCCACTGTTTTCTCCCTTTGATTGCCAGAGGGAAACATTGGATTATATTATCAGTTTGTTCCACATGCGGTTTAAAATTTTGCTTTATCAGAGTAAAACAACACAGTATACTGTAGGACCACTCTCAGTGTTTTTTCAGAAGCTTCTTAATGCCCAGTGGTTGAGTGATACTCAGTTAAATCTCTTATACCCACTTACCAATATTCTGTTTACAAACGCTTGTCTAACAGACAACTCTAGTTTTGACCCAAGAGTTACATCATGATGAGAGGTAACTGAACTGAGGGCATAAATTCCCAGTCACAATTTTAAACCCTACTCAGAGTTAAGGTGTCATGGTTTAACTCCAGCCGGCAGCTAAGCACCACGGAGCCGCTCGCTCACTCCCCCCACAGTGGGCTGGAGGGAGAGAATCAGAACAGTAAAAATAAGAAAACTCATGGGTTGAGATAAAAGACAGTTTAATAGGTAAAGCAAAAGCTGCACACGCAAGCAAAGCAAAATGAGTAAATCATTCATTGCTTCCCATCAGCAGGCTGGTATTCAGCCATCTCCAGGAAAGCAGGGCTCCATCATGTGTAATGGTTACTTGGGAAGACAGACGCCATCACTCTAAAAGTCATTCCCTTCCTTCTTCTTCCCCGAGCCCATACTAGGTACTGTGAAGAAAATTAACTCTATCCCAGCCAAAACCAGCACGTAAGGTTATGCTGCTGTTATGAAAAGACAGAGCTTTTGGGTGTAGATATTTGTTGGAGTGGTAGCAATAGCATGACACTTGTTTAACATGTTTCAGTAGCTAAGCAGTTCAGGAAGCGAATGAAAGCTTAGAAGTTAGGTCATTAGGTAGAAACGGCAAATGTAAATCAGTGCACTATCACTAGCTCAAATGTGTAACCAGCAATTTAGCCATGGATACTAGGCAAGCACCAAAAGCTTCAAGTCAGATAAGCATCTGGGTTTATCCAAACTTTTAAACTGGAGATTGCACCTGAGCAAAAACTAATACAAATATTCTGGATTTCCAACATCACAAAAAGCAGCTTTTCTTGCAATGTAGTGTCACCTCATTTAAACAAAAGACTTAGAAATTATACCTAACCTTTCTGTTTGCAGCAATTTACCTCTTGATAGGATCAGTGCAATTTGTTTCTGAGACTCACAAATTGGTGTTTGTACTGTCCGCTTGTGTAAAGGGATATTTTAAAATAACCAGAACTTCAGTTTCACTGAAGGAGTTATCCTGATGCACTTGCTCAATTTTTTTTTCTCCTTCTTATGCTTCCTTTGCTGTCTCTTAGTAGTCTGGTTCAGTTCCCAGAAGGCACCAGAAGAATCTGTGCTACCATGACACACAGCAGGGCAGGGAGAGTTTTTGGTAGCAAGAATTATAAGATAATTCAAGGATGAAATTGTAGAATTACTGATGATAATGTGTAACAGCTCATAAAAAGCATGCTTTTCTACCTGAGGACTGAAAGGTGGCAAATGTGATGCAAGTTTTTAGGACCCGTTCCATGGAGAATGTAAACTTTTGGGTGACATATTTTTGCCAGACAAATTAATAGAAACCTCAATAAGAATAGTATCAGAGGACACTTCATACTGTAAACAGCCTGTAAAGTATCAACATAATTCCTTTTTAAAGATAAATCTTTGTAGGTGTCAACAAACATGTGAATAAGGATGTTTTAATTGACATATTTTGAATTACTAAAAGGGTTTTCACAAAATCCCTTGACAAAGATTTTTAAGAAAACTGAATTGGTATAAGAGGATCCTTGCATGCCAAAAATATATCTGTGAGTTAAGTGAGCTGAGGAAGTTTGATAATGGTGAAGTTCTCCAAGGCAGTGAGGACAAAGAAAGACCAAAACATTGTGAAAGACCTTAATGAGACTGAGAAGCCAGACAATAAATGGTTGGTGAAGTTCCATCTAGCTAAATGTAAAGTGATGCACACGCAAGGAAGACCTCTTAGAACTTCACGAAGAAAGTAATGTGCTATGAATTCAGCCATTAGCATTAGCACTTGGGGGTGAGATCTCAGGTTTATAATAGTGATTCCATGAAAACATCAGCTCGGAGTTCAGTACTGATCTACCCTGAGTATTGTATATGGTTCCTGTCCATATCTTCAAAATATTTGATTGAATTTGTTAAATTGTGGTAGAATTGAGAAGGGAAACAAGGATGCTGAAAGGAATGGAATGGTTTCTATGCACAGAATGACTGAATGGCACAGGGATAACTTGGGATGTGGTACAGGTCTTATAAAATTGAGTTGCGTGGAGCTATGTTTAAATAAAAAGAATTGTTTCTTGACACAGAAGATTGTAGGTGTTGGAACTCAACGCAAAGAGTGCGAACTGTTTTACATCAGTTCAAGGGGTGACTATGCAAGGGAAAATCACTGGGATTTACCAAATACACAGAAAACACCTGGCTCTGGAAGATTTTTGGTGGAAAAATAAGTGAACCTTGTGAAAATAGTTGGGGGAAATACAATGTATGTTTGTGCTGCTCCAGTTCTTCTCTTGATAACTACATATGATTGTTTTGGGGGTTAAAATGATAGGCTAGATGAGGCTTCAGTAGAGTTTAGCAGTTCTTCTATGCTTTTGCCCTATCTGTTGCTACATTTGCATTTTTTTAAGTGCTTTGAAAGTCATTGTCAATCATCTCAGTAGTTGTAGAGTATTTCTCGTGTTTGCATGTTCTGAAATTCGGAAATAGCTGTAGTAGTAGTAGATTGCTGCTGAAACCTGTCCTGATTCTGTTAATCCTTGCTATTAATCCTTACTGTTAATCCTAGGAGAACAAAACTAAAAGGTTGTTAAACTTAGTTATGGATACTAGAGCACTTGCTTTATTAATTTCTCCTGTAGCATAAACAGCGTAATGCAGATTTTTGTTTGTATTTGTGATAGCTGTTAGGTTCTGTTATTATTTTGGTTTATAGAACTGTTTTTTAAGTACTGGTGCTCCCGACTGGGCAGAATATGCTGTGTCATTTCCTAATATATACCTCAACAAATTACTCTCTCTCTCTTTCCTGCTCCCTCCTTCCCTCCCTGCAATGAAGAGGATAATTTTATGTAGTGATCTGAGATCAGTTTACCCTGCAGCATTAGTCTTCTAACAGAGAGATACTATTTTATTTTTCCAGCATGCTGTAATCTACCCCAGTTTCTGATATATTTGAAACCTATTAATTGTTAATGTTGCACTTCTTGAATTCTAATCATGACCAGACTACATGCGGGGTTCTGGTTTAGGATGGATCATTAACCGTTCCCCTGGAGATCCCAAGTGGTACTTTCTGGAGGCAGCGTGAGCTGTATTTGTATAGGTTTTGTCCTTGTGCTGCTACATCTGTTTGAAACTGGGACTTTGTGCGTAGTCTGCATTGTATGGCTTTGAACTGCATTGCCTGACGCTAGTGCTGTGGATTATCTGGAATGCACAGAGGAATCATTGATCACTGCTTCTTTTTCCCTTATTTTTTTAAACGGGACTGCAGACGCTAGTGGGTATTTTTGCTGTTTCTTTTCACCGGTCAGACACTTCAAATGGTTGAGGTACTTTGCAGCATTACTCTTTTGTTCTAGATTACCTGATCTAACAATTAGTAGTAAAGTTGAAAAGCAACACATTTCTTCCATTTAAGAAAAAAAAAAAAAGCACTATTCCGTAATGATACAACAATCTTTTAGTACATATTATAAACGTAATAATATATATTGACTGGCATATCTATTATAAAATGGATGCTTAAAAAACTCTTAATCTGCCTGTATAATTGTGATATATTCTGCAGGGTGATGCAATAAATGGTACAAGTCAGAAACAGGTTTGGGGTTTTTTTGTTATAGTTTAAGCTTTTAAGCTTAGGACTGTCACTATATTCTAAACACAGAGGAAACAGGAAATAAGGATATTTATTTTAGGTTTTTTTAGACTTTAGCACATTCATTGTAACAACATTGTGTCATTTTATAATTCAGTAGTTTGTTCTAGATGAGGTGTTTTTACTTCTGTAATTGTCTTAGTATGGATACCCCTATGGCAATGAAATACAGTATTTAATGGCAAAAACTGATAAAAATTATATCATCTCTCCAGAAAGTCTGTTAGCAATGACATTTACAAAACTATGCATTTGGTTTGAGGAATATAGCAAGAAACCTATATAGCCATAGTCCAAAAAAATTGTTAAGTACGTGTTTAATGTTAGATAATAGATTATCAGGGAATGTCTTCTTAGGCAGATACAATGCAATAGGTTTTTCTTGAATTTGTGTTTTGTGCATGTGCATATATGCAAAGAAAATCCTCATTAGTGCAGGCTTCTCTGGAAGCTTAAATGTATACTAAGGGAAAATTACAGTCTTTATCCTCAGGTTTAGAAAGTCTGGAAGCAGCTAATTTACTGTTACAGTTCTTTAACTGATGAATCAGTAACTTCAACTTTTCTCTCTTCCTTTTGTAAGTCGGCTTAGTATCAAGCATGTGATGTGTACCATTCAAGATCAAACAGCCAGGTTTGGTTTCTTCAAATAGTACTGTAAAGGAAAAAAAACATCACTGTGACTGCAAAGCAAGCTTCAGAAAAATATAACTTTCTAACAAATTGAACTGTTTTCTCCTGAGCTGGTTTAAAAACAAAGTTAGGAAATGAGCACTTATCTTTTCTGGTATACTGCCATTTGTTGCCTCCTCCTCCTCTTCAGAATCCGTTTCTCATCTTAAATATAGATGGAAGACCACACGTGCACAGATGCTCATAGGATAATTTGTGTTGAAAGGGACCTCAGAGGTCATCTGGTCCAAACTCCTGCTCAGAGCAGGATCAGCTGTGAGATCAGACCAGATATTCTGTTTTATTTGAATTAGAAAAACATGTTTGAATCTTTTTGCACTAGGAAATTAATTTTAATCTGTATCCATGTCACATCAGGAAAAACAACATATTATGCAATTGAGATCTCCATGCAGCAGCAGTTATAAACTCTGTTTCCTTAACATCCAGTGCCATTCCCCAGCTCCTGCAGCAGTAACAGAGTTCTCTGCAATCTGGAGGATATTCTAAACTGGTGACCAACAGGAGTCGTGGTATTTAGCAAAGATGTAATCAGTTCCCAGTTCCTGAAAATGTTCAGTCAAGTTTAGGATTGTGTATTCAGTGCTACATGTATCTCACATTTTTCACAGTATTAAAACATTTTATGAAGTGTAACTTCAGTACCCTTTCCTGGTGCAAACACACCCTGCGTGCTCCTCCAGACTTCCCATGGGCTCTGTCACTCATCAGTTCTGCATGGAAATGTTTGGGGATTGCAACCTTTCTTCCCAGCAAGTGGTGTTTTTAATGGAGCCTGCAAAGGACCTCCTTTCATGAAGAGGTCTCCAGGAGAGAGTATTTTCCAAATAAGTGCTAGTATTTATCACTGAATAGAAAAACAAGTAGAGATAAATGACAATGATTTGTTAATGGGCAAAAATGCCTTCTTGTAATGTGTCTGTTGGATCAGCAGGTGATAAGGGAAGGCCTTCAGGGAGCTCTTTGCAATTCAGACACATGGTGGGGCCCTGCAGCATGGAGGATGTGAAGGGGTGGCGAAAGAACTATTTAGTAGCCTGGGGATGACAGCAACAATGGAGCTGCCTTTTCTTCGTAAACTCTGGCATGCTACCAATTCCCTAAGCTGTGTTAAATCTAATTATTATGAGGGCTGAAATTTTTATTTGCTCCTGTTTATCTCAAAAAAGAAATTGAAAGAAAAAGCTTCCAGCAGGCAGTGTTATTTTTTTATTTTTTCTTCTGTACTGTATATTGCCCTGAAAAGTTGTAAATTGGTTATTGTTTGTTCTCCAGATGGATCCTGTGCAAAAAGCAGTCATAAACCATACATTTGGAGTCTCCATTCCCCCAAAGAAGAAACAAGTCATTTCCTGTAACGTCTGCCAGCTTCGCTTTAACTCTGATGTGAGTATTGGCTATTTTAATTATTTTTTTTTTCTTTTTTTGGTACATTAGGTATAGTTAATCTAAACCTCTTTTTCCCAAACAAATCATTCCAGTTCTGCCTACATTCTGCTCAGCCTGTTGGGCTGATATTTTGTCCACTCAGAGATGGAAGTCCATAGAGGTACATTGCGCTCTGATTTTCTTGAATGGGTCTGGCACAATATCCAATGCCACGTCCATTGACAATATCCCATTTGACAGTCCAGTAACCTTCAAGAGGTACTGCAAAAAGAAATGTGTTTTAGTTTGGTGTTTTTTTGTTTTTTTTTTTTTGTTTTTTTTTTTTTTTTAAAAAAAAAGGAGGGGGAGCAGACAGAAAAGCTTCCCTGGGAGTTCTCCATGTCATACTCACTCTTCTTCCAGGAGAAATATCTTTTTCCTGTTGTTCCTACATCCTTGCTGATAATATCTTCTGATTTCTTAATAAAGTCACTCTTCCAGTAGCTTTCATTTGTAATAAATATGAACATTTACTTCTAGCTGTCTTTTCAAATATGATAAAGTTCAAGGAAACTGTTTGCTGAGGTGTAATTAAAAAAAATGCATTACAAAAGACTACATTGACTAATATGTTTAAAGAATATATCCAATTAACGTTTTTCCTGAGTATCTTGAAAATTAAAGAAATTCAGGAAAACTATGTCTCAGAAAATTATGAACTTCAACACTTTAAAAATATGTGTTTGTTCTTGGACACTACTTACGCCCTTAGGCTAATAAAAAAACCACCCCAAAATTCTGAAGATTTTTTTGTTGATCTCAAGTATAAGAACAAATCCTTAAGTGGTGTGTTAATAGTATATATTTTGCTGTTATAATTTCAGTCTAAGAAATAGTTTGCAGATACCCCAAAGCTTTCAAGTACTTGGTGCTCCTAGAGTTTTGCAGTAAAGCACCCGTTCCTATTACTCTGATTTTCTCTCCTCTACCATTCCACTTTGAAAAGTGTCTTGTAAAGTGGTTTCCCCAGTTTGACTTTCTTGCTTAGGCTGGTAAGGATTTTGAAGCAGTGCTATCTTACCTTCAGATTGATTTCTAAATCTGTTGTCTTTTGATAAACTTATTAAACTTTCTTTGAAGTGGCAATATCTACTTAGTTAACCAATTTCAAAAGTTGTTATTTAAAATTTAGTTCACTTGTCTTTCCTCTTTAAGGTTAAGATTTAAGGTTAAAAAAAATTAAATCTTTCTGTTCTGATAATTGGTCCAGGTACCTACTTTTACTGATTAAAACAAGGAACCAATAAAGTTTTTAAAACTTTGCCTGGGCTGCATGGATCTGAATCTTGCTTCTGAGCTGGACCTTACTTCATCACTTTGTCTGCGCTGACATTCAGGTGGACAACCAGCATTTCAGGCAGATGGATTGAATCAGGTGGACAAACAGCATTTCAGGCAGATGGATTGAATCACAACCAAATGGCTCAAAACAAACAAAAAAAAGAGCTGAAATAGTGTCTAATTTTGTACATCTGCCAACCAAGTAATTTTTCCTATCTAGACTTTTACTGACAAAGTAGAACAAAAAGTGTGTATCGTATTCTGCTTTCAACAGTGGCATCACAAAAACATGGCAGATTATAACCTTGTTTCCTCTTCTGGGGTGGTTGTGTTCATACGGTATCATGCTCCTTTCTTTCCAAATTTGATCAATGTGCTCAGTTATAGTTACTAGAGAATATCATCATCCTTTTGTAATGGACAGTTGTAAGAAAGGATGAAGCATTGTGACTGCACCACAGTTAGTGATAAAAGGCAGTTTCTTACTTTTTTGCAGCAGTTTGCTTTACCAGGATATTCACAAACAACCTCGAAATTTGGTTTTAGAATGTGCTGATTCTGGTAGTGTTATTAATACCAGAAAATACTTAAATATAAATGTTAAGTTTTGTAAATATTTCATAGTCACAACATACAGGAATATTTGGAGAGTGAGTTTTCACAGTATAGCACTTCTGTTTTAAAAGCTATCTAGCCTTTCATTGGATTATTCAACTTCTCCTGGGAAGCTTTACATAAGATTTTAAATCTTTCCTCCATGTTCAGTCTTTTGACCTTAAGAGTTATTTATCTGAGTGTGTGTTGCCTTTTTGCCTTTTTTTTTCCTGAGAGCGTGAGATCTTATTTTATTCAGATACTATTCTGACCACCACCACCCCCATAATCTGCGTTGTTGTAATTTCGCTGAGGTAATGCTAATGGCCTTTCAACTAAGCTCTGCAGACTCATAGTTCTTTCTTAGCTTGTTAAAAGCTCCTTTACAGAAATAAAAATCTGGACTATTTTGCTTCAATTTTTCTTTTTGGTCCCTTTATAATGTGCAATTATGCTTAGGGGGTGGAATGTTCTTTATAATCCATCATGTGTTTGCTGATTGGGGAAAAGGAAGTCAGACATTTGTGAACTGTGTAACTGTTGAATCTTTAAGTGCATCAGTTCCACCATGTAACATCCTAAGAATGTATTGAGAGTCTTTCGAGTGGCATCAAACTATGATAACCTGCATTAAAACCTTGAGCAGAGAAACACTGCAGAATGAGATTTGTAGTACAGCCACTTCACACTTGCAGTTTGTTCTAGCTCTGCGAGGCTGACACGTTCGTTGTTGTTGATGGGCATTTCGTTCCTTTGAACTTCATTTGACCTAAATTATGCGAGCAAATGAAATAAAAATTACAGAAATAAGCTATTAAGTAGTTTTCTTACTTTTGTTCTCCTAAATGAATTTCAGTTGCATCGTGTTTGAAGATTCTGACCTGATTCTAATAGTGCTTTGTCTGTTGCATGAGTAACATACAGACCAGTGGATATTTGTCTGTGAGAAGAAGAAAACTGGTTTCCTTACCAGCAATCTTTTCCTCACACTGTGGACACTCACTGGTCTGGATCAATAGACAAAAAAAAAAAATCAGACTAGTCAATTTGTAGTTGTCAAACCTCCCACTAAATTAATATAGTAAATTGCAAAGATTTCAGTTTTCTTCTGCTAGTGTATCTGCAGGTTTATCTTTGGTGAGAGTGTTCTGCCATCAGATTCAGAGGCAGGAATCTGCAGCTATCTGCAGGAAGAGGAAATTCTGATATCAGGGATGGAAGGAAAGTTTAAAATAGGTTGTCTCCAATGTGGGAGTAAGCATATCTAATATTGAAGTGATGCCTTCTGTATTTTGAAAAATAAAAGTTGCTAGGATGGTGCTATTTTTCTTCTACCATGATATAATTTGAACCATGTTTCCTAACTGAATTCTTCAGGATCTCCCAGTCTCCTGTGCTTTTAAAACAATTTTTAAAAGTACAACATGAAGAAAACATCTGTGTACAGACTCTAAATTTGGTCTAGTTTTAGCCTGATCTGTTTATCCTTTTCCAAAAAAAGAAATTAGGAGTTTTCACTCATACTCATAGACAATTGCCATAATACACTATCTGTCCTTTTCTAGAATTCATTAGCTGCGGTTTGGTCAATTTGCAAGTTGTATTTTTCTGCTAATAAATTCGTTTTCCTTTTTCCTTTTTTTTTTTTTTTTTCCTTGAAGCTAGGGGGATGGAGGGAGGAAGACTGATTTAGTGAGGAGAAAGACATTAAAAGAAATAGGAGAAAGTTAATTGACCTCAAGATTATGATACCAGAAAACTGGAAAGTTAGTAGAGCTCTCAACAATTCAAAGGAGGTGAAATGGCAAAACAGCGAGGAGAGAATAGATAAAAAAGGCTTTTTCCTAAACTAATTTTTAATGATGGTAGATACCAGGAGTCAACAGCATTGAATTTAGTTGGAAATCTAAATTTAAGAAGGATAGTGTTATGATGTTTGGTAGTTGATGAGATTGATTAGTCAGAATAGTTGATGAGATGGTTATTCCAGCCTGTATAAACTTTATTCTGTTATGCAGAGGAGCATACTTTTTTGGAAAACCGCTTAAAAAAAAAGCAAGCAACAGCATCCATTGATAGTTATCGTTGGTTTTGCTCCAGTATATTAGAATAAACACAGGTGTTTCCATCTTTGCATCAAAATACCTGTTAACACCATCTCATCTTTTAATTTCTATATGATGAAGAAACAGTATGTGATCCAGTGCAGCACTGACTAGTGTGTCAGTAAAGTTCAAGCTATGGTCTTGTGTTATAATCTGGCTCAGAAAAAATGAGAAATGTCTTAGTTATATTTACTACCACCAGAGACCAGGCAGCAGAAGAGGAAGAATCCTCTTCATGGAACAGATTGTGATAGTGAGTCAGATTTTACACTTGCTTAAAGGCCACCAGAGCAAGGGATATAACTGTATTACACCAAGAGGAAGCAAGACATGCTGAGAAAGATCTAGCTTAACCTTTGGAAAAAAAAAATTGGTTTTTTCCTTTTCAGAATTCTGGGATTCCTTCCAAACCCATGCTATGTCTATGTGGACTATAGATAAGCTTTGCTAAATAAGTTTTCATATTAATTCCATAGGTCTGATTTGTTGATATTAACTATTTATATTACAGACATTCTAGCAGGAAAAAAAAGTGGCTTGAGTGAGTTTGCTGAATCCTTATGATACCCATAAGAAGGTCCAGTAGCAACAGAGCAAGGGGACAAATGGCTGTTTTCTATCCCACATAGATTCCTTCTCTGCTTACTCTTGGCTCACTCTTTTTCATTCCTTCTGGCCACCAGATGAATCTGCAGCATCTCCTGCAGCTGCTGTGTGGCAATAACTCCCTCCAGCAGCTGTGAAGCTTTGGCCAGATCGTCCCGGAGATGTCTGTTATATTCTGTTATGGTGTCTGACACTGTAGCTTGCAGCCATAAGAGAAAAGTGAGTTGCAGTTGCAAGAATACCTGTTTGGCTTCTGCAGAATTGCTTTTTTTCTCCTTATCTGTGAATCGTTACCTTGTGTTCATGTACCTTCTCTCTGCTCTTCTCCCTCCTTACTTGTATTGATAGTCCGCAGAGCTTTTGGAGTTTGGGCACTATACAGTAATGTTAGTGCTAATCCAGTCCCCTTCCTCCGCAGACAGACCTCTCTGTGCTCCAAACTCACTAATATATAATGCCAGCAGTCCACGGGGGGTTTTGTTCGGTTTTTTGTTTGGTGATGATTTTTTTGAAAACAGAGTTTGTCATCTGTTGATCACATCTAAAATAAGTGTCTGCTTACCTCTACACACTTTCTGTTTCTTGTAGAGAGGTCTTTGGCTGTGATACAGGCTGGTAGGTACCATTTTGTTGATAGGATATAATTTGATTGAAATAAACTTGTGTTTGCACAGTGTGTTGCTCTGTGAGTAATGACTGTAAGTCAGTATTGCTTTCTGGTCTTAAGAAAAAACACCTTGTAGGCAGATCAGAAGAAGCAGGTATAACAATTGGACATTAAGAGATGCTGAAGATGATCTTATCATTGAATGCATTTATAGCTAATAAAAATTATGTGATGATAGTGATCATCCTTTTAAAAAGCTGGAAGGCAAATTTTTGAAATTTAGGCACGTATTACCAACTGTTAACTTTGCAAATTTGAATGAATCACTCATGCTGTCAAAAAGATAACACACAAAATAATCAATAGCATCAAATAAAAATCTACAGAACTGTCATTGTCTTTTGTCAAATGTTTTACATTTTCCCCTATAAATAAGACGATTTATACTGATTCTTTGGGTATGGAGGGTAGTGAAGTGGATAGGAGGTAATTAAAAGCATAAATCTCATGAACTTGTGAAGGTAATTTTCTGTTTTGTAGACGGAACTAACAAAATGATGAAAGTTGTTAGGTCCAACATGACAGAAATATTGCACAATTATAGGGTACAGGGTTATAAACTGCTGAAGGTTCTGTTCAGATAACGGCTATTTAAGACAACTTTTAACTAAGTTTGGTTAGATATTTAAAATATGAGTTGACTTCGTATGACATGGCTGATCTTCACAGCTTTTTGATTTTTCTGTGTCTTTTTCAATAGTAATCTACCTTACAATTTGGAGCAATTAGGTTTTAGAAATCTGTTGAGAACAGAATTGAAAAAATAATGCATAGCTTTGGTATAACAAATGTATGAACACTTCAGTTTTGCAGATTTCTTCAATTACATCTATTATTAATATCAAATGAGATAAAACTAAATTTTTCAACACCACTTCCTAATTTATCACTTCATGTAAATTTTATTACTGTTATGATTCTAGTCTAAATTATTCTTAATTTATATACTCCTCACATATATATGCATACTCTTACAACACGGTTCTAACAGGTAAACTATGTGATCAAGCATTTAGTAGACTTCTTACTATTTTTATAGTTTAGGACCTGCTGTGAATTAAAATGACAATATGTTGTGGGAATAAATACCTCTGTGCTCCTCCAGTCTTGCACAGTTAGATGCCTTGTCTACTAGGATCACTGCCATTGCAGCCATGTTAGGAAAGCTGTCATAGGGATGCTGCACAGACTCCATTAAACCACTTCTCCTTACTGCCTAATGTAATACAATTATGGTTAACCTAGCTACTTCCATACTAAGTACTTTACGTGCAAAAACAATGAATTTTTTTGTACTTGAGACTATGTAGTATGGTGGAATTCTGTTGTCAGGAATTCTGGAAGTCACGGCTTTGCTTAGATCCATGCTTTTAAAAGAATACTATTGCTTATCTTCCAGCACTACTTAAGCCTTATTTATATCTTTCAGATGCAAATTCCATTGATTTCAAAATAATCTTGGATAATTCAAGCTATTGATAATTTAGGATGAAGACCTAAATATTATGAGGATGTTGTAAGTGTTCTGAAGTCATTGTAA
This sequence comes from Cariama cristata, assembly GCF_000690535.1. NCBI lineage: Eukaryota > Metazoa > Chordata > Aves > Cariamiformes > Cariamidae > Cariama > Cariama cristata. Next base: position 70,993 of record NW_009598723.1, read on the forward strand.
AATAAGCAAATTCTGTATTAATGATAGGCCCCCTGGAACTGGAATCAGTTTGATGTATAAAAGTGGGCAAGTACACAGCTGTTGAGAAGTGGTCTTTCTTCGGTGTGTTTTATGACTATATTTAGGACATGTTAGGTTTGGGGTTTTTTTTGCTAAAATTATGGAAACCTTTTTGTGGTACGCAGGACGAATTTATCTTCATAGATACTCCAGAGCAGAATAGAAGTTTTCAGGATTATTACATATCTGTTAAGTCTTCCAGTTGTAAATTGTCTATGTGGTTGTACTGTTACTGATAGAAGCTTTTGTGATATTTTCTACAAAATATTTTTAATTGGAGATTACCATCATATTGACAACAAATGAACCACAGCATTTGAGATAAAATTGCTGCTGAGAAGACTTCCCACCCAGGGTGGAATTCCTGCTTTAAAAAGATGCAGTAGTAAGAGAGAAGAAATAGGAGCTATGAGCCGCCATGTTCACTTCCATTTAGTTATGGCACTCACCTGCTATTGCAGAGGTTAAGGCATAAACCTGGACTTCCCACGTGGACACTTCAGAATCTCCCTTTATTTCTGTGTGTCTCCTTTCTAATGTCATGCTGCTCTACATATATTTAATTTTATATGTCAATTGTCAGACTGGATAATGTGGTGGCAGACTCAAGCATTCAACTTAAGCGTTGATGGTCCAATGGTCTTATTTCCATGAAGACCCATTGAAGGACTACTTCAGCTGCTCCTGAAGAAACCTGAAAAACAATCTTGATCTCACACACATACACACTGAACCATTAGACTTAGTCAAACCTTGCATCCAGTTGTCATTGAAGGGATCTGGTAGGTTAGTATTTTGTCTCTTTATGTAGTAATAAATTCAGTTAATTAGTCATTCACATACAAAATAGATTCTAAAACTCAGTCACTTGTGAACTGTCAAAATGAATAGTGCTGATTTCAAATATACTGTCAGTCATTGCTCCTGACAATTTTCTGTAATCTTTTGTACTGTAGTCTTACCCGAATTTCAAAGTTCTCTTAAAGATAATACCACTATCAATGAATCTGTATGATCTGTATGTTTACTGGTTATCTATATCTTTCTATGTTATCTATGTCTTTCTGTGTTATCTGTATCTTTCTATATTATCTATATCTAACATATACACATATTTAAGTTTATGCAAAGTAAAGTTACTGAGGTTATTTTAAGCACTATAATATGCAAATGATATTCACATTTATTTTAGAAAGCATGTTTACATGTAGAAGATGAAGATTTGCATTGATGTTTTATTAGATGCAATCTAGTCTTTAAGTCTAGTGTATTGTATGTAATCTCACAGTTTAACATCCTTATGCTTAGATTTCAGACTTAATAATTTGGAGTTGAAAGTAGCAATTAACTTTAGATTTTAAATGAAAAGTAACATTTGGATCATTTGTGCGTCTCAGTGAAATATATTTTTAAGAGAGGAAAAACTTGTCCTTTCTTATAACCAAGTCATTAATCCTTATAGCATAGAAGGCTTTCTTAAAAAAAATACATAAGGTTTAATTGGTTGGGGTTTTTTGATTACTGCTTAAAGACTATGAATGGAACTAAAAATCTAGATTGCTTAAAGAAAGGATGGACATCCTCCCACCATTTTAAGTTGTAGAAATTTGAAAAACTATGGGAGAAAATTGTATATTTATTTGTCTGTCAGTTATGTTCTTAATTATTTGCAACTGAATTCAAAATACAGCTTTTCACTAAGCCATGATCTTCTAAAGATTTAGACATATGTTTACTGTCTTAAAATATGCATCCTGTTGATCAAAAAGTAATGCCAGGCAAAGGCATAAACACTTTTGTGGAATTTGGTCTGTCAGTGCAAAGGTAATTTTTGCATTCTATTATGTAACATCACATTTATTGCAGCTTAAAGCTTTTCCTGTTCATTAACTCTTACTAACCAGTAGTTGATGACTTTCTATACTTTCTAATAAGTAGGTGGATTCCATTTTAAAATGTCACAATGTGTATATATCAAGCTAGTAAACCACAGTTGGTTTTAGAACCAAATGGAAATTAGGTTTTTCTTTTAGGTAGGCTGTTTTTCCATATGAAATATTTTCTTATTCCACTTTTTTCAAAAAATGTGCTCCTTACCTAGTAAGCATTTCAAATTATAATAATAATAGAAGTTCAATGGTGACATTTAATTTTTATTACATAAGCAATAAATTTAACAAATCTTTTTTAAATAAAAATTTAAATATTCCAATAATATTGAATTGTGGCATAGATAAATTATTTTCCTGTAGAACTGATTAATCCCTACGGTAAATGCAGCCCTATACATGACTACAGAGAGATTCATTAAGATTACATATCTTTATTTTGGCTTTTCCTAACTTTTTTTATTTTCTCAAGTATTATTTTGATGATACGGAATTTGCATGAATTAGTTGTACTTAGTTTAGTTAATGGTGATCAAAAAATACATTCAGTATTTACATTTAAAATATTTTATCCCTAAAATACTTACTCTTAATTGATTGTGTATTTTATTGGGGTTTTATATTAAAACTGGCAAATTATCTTTCTTTTATACATACGACTTTTAAACCTTGTGTTTACAGAACTTCCCTTGGATTATCGGAGCAAATAAAAATAAATGTTCAGCTTCTTGTCTTAACTAAAAATGAAAATCTTATATGTCAGGGCTTATTTCAAAGATACGTTTAGCCTATCAGTGATGTAACCTGTACTGTATTGCTATATTTGTGTCAGAAACAAGTTTTAAATGGGACTTGGAGCAAATATGTTTTCCTTTAATGTGGTACTTGTGCAAATATCTTTTAAAACTAGGGTTAGTAATGATCAGAACATTAATAATCAGAATAATTGGTACGAGTAATAATCAGAACTTGTCTTCCAATTTCAGATTTCCACAACTGTCCTTTTTTTCTTGTGCTTCCTATGACTCCAGAAAACTCTAATGGTTTTTATAACATGATCACACAGAATACAGTTCTGTGTTGATACTGCATTTCAGTTCCCAAAAGGCAATTGAATCAAATTATCTATCCCACAGTGGATAATAAGCAAACTCTGAAGTTCAAGTATATCTGAAAGGGTTAGAATATAGTGCTTACGTGGTTAGGAAACACTGCTTCAGTACCTCAAGGAATGGTCCTCTAACTTCATGTTTGAAAAGAGTATCTGTGTTTCTATTCACAGAACAGAAATTAGTTGAAAGAGCCTAAAAAACAAAGGTTTGACAAAATCCAGCCGCTGTAAGTTGAACCTAGACAAATGCAGTGCAGAAATGAATGGTACGTACTTAACTGACAAAGTGAAGCACCGAAACAATTTACCCAAGGTAGATTTTCCATCCCTAGCTACTTTAAAATCAAAGCTGGACATTTTTCCCACAAAGGAATATGGACCAGTTCAAACAGTTTTGGAAAAGGCTAGTGTTTTCAGAAGCCCTACTTAGATGGTCATAGCAATACCTTTTGACCTTATAATGTAAAACTATGAATTTGATAATAAAAAGATTATAATAATTACAAAACTTAAATCAAAACTGAGTCCATTGACCAGGTTTCCAGGAAGCTTTGCTTGTGTTTATGGAAATCTTAATTTTGATTCTGCCTGGGCTTGTTTGTTCTCAACAGGTCTCATGTACACTATATGAGGATTGAATGAAGGGAATCAATGACTGTAGTAGGTTATTACTGATATTGCAGGCATTATTATTGCAAATATCAGCAGAAAGGCTTGTTATCAAGGAATTGACTTACTAAGTCTTTCTCTTGAGTGCACTTATGTCTCTTATGTTACAGCTTTGGCCTCAGGCAGCATATGATCCTATCAACAGCTCACGTATGCGCAGAGCAGAGTTCAAATATTTAAAGGGACATCATCAACTTGAGAATACTTGAGTGGAAAATCTTGTACTTGCTAGTATTTAAAGTTAAAAGTATTGGAATGGAAAGGGTATATATACACCTCAATTTTTAACTTCACTTTTTATACACTGTAACATGTGAATAGTTTATTTAAAATAATTTTGTTGATGGCAAACACTCCTTCCAGTGCCTCATGTAGCAACAGCAAAGCTTAAGACAAATGGACAAAACCCAGCAAGGGTGGAGAGAGACAGGGTGAGACTCCTGCGCCTGCATAAGACCCATCAACATAACAAGGTGCAAGCAGATCTGTGCTCCTCTATCCATGTTCAGAACTGAAGAAGTCCAACCCAGAAGTTGACAAGTGTCCCTTTAAGTAGTGCACGTAGTAGTAGTGATATAGCTGTTTAGATGTTTCTTCATAATCCTTAATTGTGTTTGTACGTGTATTAATATTTCAGAGGTTTTAAAAATCAAGAAATAGTTTAATAGCAATTGTTGAGTACACTCTTTACTATTTTTATTGTGAAGGTTTTTTTAAAAAAAATCTCAATTTCAAAGGAATTCAAAGTAAAACTTATCTGGCAGCCTTTCTTACTGAATGCTTGCTTATTGAAATCTCCTATAAAAGAAAAGATGTAGCCACAACATGTCACATACGCTGTCCTTTTGAGGTGGAAAGCACTGTGTTTCACAGAGTTGTATAATCACTTAAGAAGCTTCAGTGTACAAGAACTTCACTCCTCTATTTTAGCGGTAGTTCTCCATCAGTTTTAACGGTGCATATAATTTTTGTGAGGGCTCCAACACCCTGTCTATTCTCTTGTCTGGTCCAGCTGTTTCTACTCTTCATTTACACTCTACCACATGATAAAACTGTTACTACATGCTGTCCCAAGGTGACTTTATTATAATGCCTGTTACTGCTGATCTTAAAATGATTTTCCTCATTATGGCAGCACTCTTTATGGAATTCAAACGTCTTAGATGTTACAGGTGCTTTTTATAAAAAGCATGTGACTTGTTTCATGGCTCGCTTCATTTAACACAGTGAACTGAATAAAATAGTCCTAATCAACTGAAGAGACAGAATGTGTTTTTGCATGAACATAGTAGAAGTTTACTTGCACTGATGTTTTTATATGCCAGGTGCCAAGGTGTGATCATCTGGTTACATGAAGCATGCTTTCTCTGAGTGTTTCACTTTGAAATAAACTACAATATTAACTTTTTTAGTTAATATGTAACCTTCAATAGAGGCGCCGAGTAGTATGTCTGAAATAATTTTTAAAAATTGTGTTTGGAAATACTAATAACGCAAAGCTATTGCTGAATAGTATAACGTTATGAAAATAATGTGTTCTGTATAAAATTATGTCTCCTACCCATTTAGGTAAATTAATTTCTTAAGAAGTCAAGAAAAACATTTAAATTCATTAGCTGAAATTTCCAAGCTTTGGAGTTTGTATTAAGCATGTAGTTCCTTAGTTTTACACCTAACAAAGTGGCCTGATTTGTCAAGGCAGCTGGTTATGTAGAGTCAGGAACAATAATGGGGACTCAAAATCACTGAAAAACAGGCATTTATTTATGTGTCTATCCTTAGCTGAGCAACTTCATAAACACTGAGCTAGTTTCTGAAGATAGTTTTAAGACAAAGGTGAAGTAAACATTACATCTTAGTACATATTTGTTCTGTTTGGGCAGACCAAGAAGAGTACATTATATATAAAGCACTTTAGCCAAAAAAAAAATAAAATTAATAATATAAGTGCCTCTTCTTCCTGTCCTTCATGTTCCAATTTTCTTAGTCTTTGGAAAAAATTATTCAAGGGAATTTATAAAACAGTCAAGACTGATAAGTATTTAGTTTTCTGTGTTTTACTTGGGTCTACTGAAGTTTATAGGTATGGTGTTTCTTCATTTTAACCCTTCTTGGTTGATCTAGTAGAGAAGTCAGAATGTCATTAATGCCTGTTTCAATTGCTGTTAGTGTAATGATGAAAATATTTATGACTTTTGCACTAGATCAAACAGAAGGAAAAATGGATTATTTAATCATGTTACAACATGGTACATCTTTCTAACTACAAGCGATAAAGACTAGGGAACAGTACATGAAAACTGAATAGCATCTTTCTCAGTTGGATGTGTTTACATTTGTATAGTACTTTAAATTTTTAAGCACCATGGAAGAAAAGAATTACGTTAGGAGTGACAGAGCTTAATGTAATCTCAAAGCCTCTTGTTCTGAGTTACTGAAAACATGTACCATCATTAAAATCCTGTTGTTTGAATATATAGGAACTTACATCTAGAAAAACTGTTAGTATAAAGTTTCTAAAATTTTCTAGGTGGAATAATATGGTGCCTGCTATTGAAAGTGTCACTTTTCTGCCTTGTCATCCATTATGTTATACAGAAGTACAGAAAAAAGTGAGCCTGATTTGTTCTCCTTTGTAGAGCCAGGCCGAGGCCCACTACAAAGGAAGTAAACATGCCAAGAAGGTCAAAGCACTAGAGGCAACGAAAAATAAACCCAAAGTTGGTTCTTCCAAGGACAGCGCAAAGGCTAACACAAGCTGCTCCACCACGCCAGTCACAGCCAACATCTCTGACAAATCAGGTCAATGAAAACTTTTTGTTTTATACATTCTTTATTTTCTCCTTTTTTTTGTATTTGTACAAGAGAATCTGGTTGCATGCTAGTGATCCATGAGTTCTGTTTTCTAAACTATTTACTACACTTTCTTGTACAAAATTGATTGGTTTTGATATTCTCAAAGTGCTTTTTCACATCTGTGAAACATCTGGTGTCCCTGAATGCTAAAGTCTATTGTTTTTTAAACTCGTGAAATTTACTCTTATAAAGTATGGATGTTGTTCACACGAGAATAATAATGGATGGATGTTGTTGGAGGGGCAAGTCTGAGATGTATGTATTTAGCTGAAGCACAAGAAACCTTTGTAAGAATTTTTTCCTTTCTGAATAGGTTAATACCACTCAAACAGGAAAACACACCTACAAAACTGTACTGAAGCCTCATGACATGGATATTTCCTGACTTCCACAGCTCATTAGTGCTTCACCATTACTACTGTTTTTTTGGTCCGTGCCCCCCCCCCCCCCCCCCTGCCCACACCGCCAGCGGAGTCGCCA
>NW_009598723.1:78088-91614 GCF_000690535.1 Cariama cristata
TAATCTGAGGAAGATCGGTAGCACTAATTGCAGTGGAGTTGCTTGAGTCTCTTTTTGCTCCATCAGTGTTGTGTTACTGAATGAAACAGGAGAATTTCCAGAACTCGTTCACAGTCTGAAATATTATACTTGTTATCTAGGAGAAAGCACCTACTGTGGGTTACCCAACTGTTGGTCTAATACGCTGCTTCTGATAAATTTGCTTCTGCCTTGTTAGCCATTTATTATCCTCTTCTCCGGAGCTGAGCTTAATGGTGTAAGGTGAATGACACAGTTTTCTGACACACACACCAAAAAAACAAAAGGAAAAAAAAATTTCCATGTCAGTGGCTATTTGTCATCCTGCTCTCTTCACAGCAGCACCAAAACTGTCTTTGGGTCCTTAGCAATGACAATGGGTCCCAAATTTTGAGTTGATTCACCTAGCAAATCACATTTTAAGTTTGAGAGAGATAGCATGAATCCAAGTAATATCTTCTGGTAAACAAGCTGTGTTACTATAAAACAGTAGCAAAATACATTGGTCTAAGTAAAATGTGGACAATTGAATCGAAAGAGATTTAAAATATTTGATAATATTTTACTCTGTGAAATTACCAAAAATAGCTTTGGTTAAAATAGCTTACTGCTCCAGGTGTACACAGTAAGAACTGACAACTCCTTAAGTAAGATACCAGTTAAAACTTCAGAGGATTTAAGATGTTAAGAATGCATTCTGTGACAATGTAATTGTATAATGCCCTCCCCTGCCTATGGTAAATGCTGAGGGCCAAATAACAAAAATTTCAGCATCTTTTACAAACTCCATCATCCCCCTTCCATACGTCTGGATCTGTCTTGCATTTCCTTCAACAGACTATGAGATCTGTCCCTGGCTTAATTTTCTTCTTCTTTGTGCAATGTACCTAAAATCATTCACACCTCTGCATTCAGTTTTTGATAAAATAATCTAACCAATGACAAGGGAAACCTGCTTCTGATATTTTTATATTGCCCTGTTTTGACAATGTGTTGGTTTATGCTATTAATTACTCTGCACAAATTAGACAGATTACCATCTGTGTCTGTTGGGTTATACCACTGCAAGTGTTTTTATATTAAAGATAAATCACAGTGGCAATTTAGTTTAATGTTTTCTTCCTGTTAGGAGAACAGTGGGATTTTCTGTGGAGGGGAGGCTCCTCACAGCCTGTTACTGCTCTCTAGGAGATTGCAGATGGGATGTTTGGGAGGACAAAAACCTGAACCTGGACTGGCAAATTGTCTGTGTACGGAGGGAATGCTGGTCACAGAGGTGGGGAACAGCTTGGAGACTGGAGATTTTATCAGGCTGTGGACCTGATGAACCATAATTTTGGTTTATCATACACCAAACCAAAATTTTGGTCAACTACTCTCCCTTACAGAGGCAATTGTTCATCTGTTCTTTAACGTATGTTTTGCTCGTTAACATAATGCTTATTGCAGCTACAGCAATCACTATGTTGCTTCTGGGAATCGGTGGCAGGGGTTATTTTGCCTTGGAGAAAATTAACTGGTACCATTTTTTCTGAATATTTTAACACAGCTTTCATTCTCTGAGAAGTGGCTTATTACTGTATATTAACTGCATAGATTTATTTTAGTTTTCCTTAGAAGATTTCTAATACTAAGAGTTTCAGTTCATGTGTATATTTGTGGTCTTGAGGTTTTTTTAATCCTGATTTTCAGAGGAAATGAGATTTATCATCACAACATATATCCGTATCTGCATTATTCTCTGGCCCTGTTTTCCCAACTTTGATTATATTGCCTAGTGTCAAAAAAATGAATGAGATGAAGAGGTTTTAATGAAGCTCCTCTGAGTTTGAAGAAAATTAGCACCTTGGTAGAAGAGAAGCCTTAACTTAAGGTCCATCTGGAGAGATGCTACTGTGTGACCTCTGTTTTGCTTGGCCTACTGACTGGCCAGGCACTGTTTGCCTTCAGGGTGAGGGATTTGAGAGTATGTATGTGTGCTGTAGGTCTGAAAAACTTGAATTAGAAGGACATAAGGTAGGGGCTAAATGGAATCAAGGAAGGGAATTAAATTCCACCGCTTGTGGAGCTGTTGTTTAGCCATTGTACTTTGGAGAATTGCTAAGTTCCTGAGAAATGTTCATTAAGAAGTCAGTCATTCCTGGTGTCCTTTTCTTGAGTATGGAAAAGGAGGATGAGAAGCTAAACAGAGAAGACAGTTTTAAGTTCTCGTGTTCCTTTGTTATCTGCTGTACTTCACTGATACTAGTGCAAAATGGGTAGGGAGTATTATAGTAAACTGATAAACTGAATTTACTGTTCTTTTATGTAGGTCTGCTAATAAAAGGCTGGACAACTAGCAGCCTTTTTGATGTGCTGTCATTTTGAGTGACATAATGATGAATGATCTGGAGCTTTCCAGACTGAACATTTGTTACATTTTGAGCTAAAATGTCAAGTTAAGTTTGCTACAGAGCGAAGTCTCCTGTAGACATGGGTTAGACATAGCATGAGATCGAAACCACTTATTTGTCAGAAGTCACTGTTGTAGTAGTAACAGGAAAAATAATTTCACTGTTAGCTCAGCTGGTGTGATGAGTCTATCAAAGGCAAAACCCAAATTCATCTGGTCCTTATTTTTAAAACTTACGATGAAGAGGTCTCTCTACAGATGTTCCTTTCAACTTGAGAAGTGGGGCTGCTGGTAGAGCTAAAAGTTAAATTAATCTTTAAAGTCTTTTGGGAAGTTTCCAGAAGAATGTGGGCTCCTGCAGACAAAAGTGGCCTCAACCAAATGGAAATGGGTGACTCTGGAACTCGATCTGAGCATGATGATGCCCAAGTAGTGAGACAGTGGTCTTCCCTTCTGATGTTAATAATACATTATGACTCAGAAATTACTTTTGTAAATTGATCATCAGCAAAAATGTAACGATAAAGCTATAGTACCATAATGCTGAGTTGGCTGCAACCTCAGGTAAGTGGATATTGATGAGTTGGATTGTGCAAGATTTGCATCCTAACATGATTAGGCTACTATGTGATCTTATTTTCTAAGCACACGACTCTTCACCATTTAGAAAATACTTGTTTATTGGTACTTGTAAGGACCGCCATGCTATCCTGTTCACTATTTCTGCAGACAGGAAGAAAACGCCACAGATGATGTGCAACAAATTTGTTCCCCTAGCTCTTGTTGGGTCATATCTGCTTGTCCTGATGGGAATTTGCAGATTAGAGATGTCCATAGGGGACCCTTTCATAACCTGGCTCCCACACAGTTTCTCTAACCACTCAGGAAAAGTCTAGTAATGGCTGTAGAACAGTTTCACATGCTAGAAAATCACTGCTGTGACACTGCAAGCTTTTTTTGTAGCTGCTTTGAGACATGGTTACAGAACAGCAGTGTTAACAGCACTGGGAGCAGCTCTTTCATGTGGGGCTGTGGTGGGTTGACCCTGGCTTCTCGCCAGGTTCCTACCAAAGCCGCTCTATCATCACTCCCCCTTGTCACCTGCAGAGGGGACAGAAAATATAACGAAAGTCTCATGGGTCAAGATAAGCACAGGGAGAGATCACTCAGCAGTTACCATCACGGGCAAAACAGACTCGATTTGGGGAGATCAGTTTAATTTATTACCAATCAAATCAGAGAAGGGTCATGAGAAATAAAACCAAATCTTACAACACCTTCCCCCCACCCCTCCCTTCTTCCCCGGCTTAACTTTACTGTGGAGTTCTCTACCTCCTCCCACCGAGTGGCACAGGGGGACGGGAATGGGGGTTGGGGTCAGTTCGTCACCCATTGTCTCTGCCGCTCCTTCCTCCTCAGAGGGAGGACGACTCATGTTCTTCCCCTGCTCTGGTGTGGGGTTCTTGCCACAGGAGACAGCTCTTCATGAACTTCTCCAACATGAGTCCTTCCCCTGAGCTGGTTATTCACAAACTACTTCAACCTGGATCCCCCACGGGGTCACAAGCCTGGCCAGCAAATCTGCTCCAGCCTGGGTTCCTCTCTCTATGGGGCCACAAGTTCTGCCAGGAGCCTGCTCCAGCGTGGGCTTCCCATGAGGTCCCAGCCTCCTTCTGGCATCCCCCTGCTCTGGCGTGGGGTCCTCCCCAGGCTGCAGGTGGGGATCTGCTCCAGCGTGGGCCTCCATGGGCTGCCGGGGGACAGCCGGACCCATGGGCTGCACCAGGGGCTGGCAGGGAATCTCTGCTCTGGGCCTGCAGCACCTCCTCCTCCTGCTGCACTCACCTGGTGGCTTGAGGGCTGTTCCTCTTGCATATTCTCGCTCCTCTCTTTGACTGCAGTTGCTGTTACGCAGCAACTTTTTCCCCTCCTTAACTCTGTTATCCCAGAGGCACTACCCCATCACTGATGAGCTCAGCCTTGGCCAGTGGTGGGTCCGTCTTGGAGCCGGCTGGCACTGGTTCCATCAGACACAGGGGAAGCTTCAAGCAGCTTCTTACAGAAGCCACCCCTGTAGTCCGCCTCCTTGCTACCCAAACCTTGCCACACAAACCCAATACAGGGTCAAAGATTCCCTTCCCTCCCTGTGGAACCCCAGGATTTTCAGGATGGCTTTACACAGAAGTATACATATATATACATATATATATATATGGCCTATATGTATGACATTGTTTTAGAAAAGGGCAAGGATAGTAACCAGTATGTAACACAGTTTAGAGTATTTAGAGTGTGTTTTAAATATAGCTCTGAGAATGCAATAGAAGACAGTGTCTGTGATCCCAGGTTAGCATAGTCTAGATGCTTACAGTGATGAGTCCTTTAGGAATGCATATGGTAATAACTGGATTGAAATGTCACTGTTTACTTATCAAGCAAAGAGGAATTCTTTGATCATACTTCCAAATCAAAATAAATAGTTCAAAATAAAGCAGACAAATAATTTAGTATCACCTTCTTTGCATTTTGCTTTGATATAAATTCAGGAAGTAAAGGCAACTGTTTTAAACTACTAAAAAGAGTCAAAACTAGGTTTCAGATTATAAAAGTAAGGTCATTTTTTTTCTGTCTTTGATCCATTCAATATATGCGTTATTGCCTTTGTGCCAGTGAGAGCTGTTTGTGAAATGATAGGTATGGGCATTTCAAGTTCAGCCCTTGTTCAGATAAGAGCAGAAGGCTCTGCTGCTTGGGACTTAGTAGGTACAGATAAACCCTTTGGATGCTCTATGAAAACTCCTTTTTGTTCAGCTGGCCCAGGAGTAGGCAACATTATGCTCCTGTCTAGGCCAAATGCTAGACCCTGTTTCGAATCCTGACCCCTCTTACTACTGCTTTGTTCTGTAGCCATATCTCAGGGGAGCTCAACAAGCAGTTCACAGGGTCGTGGTGATGATACTCCAGCATATGAGCAGTCCTGCACTGATCTGCTGTGTACGGCAAGGATGGCAGGAAGGGGATGCAACTGGAAAGTTGTTTGCCATCTTCTCAGTCCTAAGCAGGCCTTGTAAGGGTTATTCCAGTCATTAGAGCTCTATAACTAAAAACAGCTGGAGTTTGTTCTGAGGAACATTGTCATGCTGGAGTGTGGTACAGTGTCTGACACAGAATGGGCTAGCTCACATTTTGAAAATAGCCTAGACATATTGGTGGACCTAATAAATACCACTTGATGTCATGTAGACATATGGTAGTTAGTCGGCCCATTAGACAGGACTGGCAACTCCAAGCTTTACCAGACTCAGAAAAGTTGACCTTGAGGTCTTGTCTGTGGGTTTCAGTTCATTAAGGGTTTTCTGTGGGTGCTTTGACAACACAACTGAGTGTTTTTTCCTTTTATTCCTAAAGTAGAGTGCATCATGTTGAATCACATTTACTCAGGAAGATTACGATAGGTTGGATTTCTGCAGTGTCCCAATTACCAGTGCTGTTTATTCATCAGCTACCAATGAGGTGTAATGTCCCAAGGGAGGGCTCAGTTTGTATTTCGCAAGTCCATCATCAGGACTCTGCCTTAGTCATGTTGTTTTCATTGCTTATTTTAAAAATCTTTCTGCCAATGCTTAAATTCTAAACTTTTCCATATGCATCTCCATACTTGGAGTAATCCTAAAAATGGTATCAGTTCTCTTAACAAAATCCCTTTTTACCTTAACATGCATTTCCATTTATCAGTTTGTTTTCCACACATTTTAAAGGAATGGCTTGTTTACATAGCTCCAATAAACATTTTTTAGATAATCCTTCAGAAATAGCTAGGGGAGAGAGACACGCAACCTACACAGCTGAACTATAGTGTATCTGTTCTGGGGAATTCTAGGTTATTTGTCATACAGATATCGTTATAAGAACATAAAAGTTTAGGGTGTGTCTACAGCATTTATTCTTCAATCTTTTAATTCGTTGTAATGTACCCAAGTCCTCTAGACTTCAAAATATGTTGTGATAAAGTTGAATTTTGAGGGTTGGGCAGGGAGAGAGAGAGGCTATAGGAGAGGAACACAACAAGTATGTGTTTGGCTCACTGTCCCCCAATGTCAATGAGCCATATTTAGAGGTTCTGTCTTATGCCCCTCAAAGATGCTTGTCGTTATGTCTAGCCTCTGTCAAAAGCTACTGATGAGCCTCGTCAGTTCTTCACATTTATGCTTACATAAAAGAATTCTACTGAAGTTATACTCTATGCATCTGTGTTCATGTGTATTCATAGTGCCGGCTAAGCACAGGCATATTTCTGTTAGATAAAGCCATTAGTTTATGGTCAACTAAGTAGTAAATTCAATTCAATCAGATTCAGCCACCAAGGAGAGTAATTTCAAGGGCATTTTTTCATTAAACTCTCTGAGGATGGTAAGTTTTTGTTCTCTCTCCATTCAATGTTTCACAGCCATCTGAAGATCACTTTATATTGCCACCTGTTGAAACTCTGTCCCCAAAGCAGAGGTCAAGGCACAGTATATAATTTGCTGCTTGACCACAGTGCTTTTATAGTTGATAATATGAAACAGAATTAATAAATACTCATAAATTCATCACAGATACACTGTTGCAAGTACCATGTGTTTATTTACATGAACACATATTACTAGTATTGATATGTAAAATACACGATCAGTGGCGCAGGTAATGCTTGTATTGGATTTAGTAGTAAATAGCTTCCAGGCATTTTCTGGTGGGTTCTTTCAGCAGCTGTTTCAGGAAGTTGCTGTTTGATTTATGCTCTTAGGATGAAAAGTTAGCCAAAAGGATAATTAGCAATCAAAGTCTATTAACAGAAAATCACTATAATAGGTTGGATCTTTAAACACTTTTTTCCCTGTCACTCTTACTATTCATACTTTTCAAAAGTGGATATTCAAGCCTCATCTTTCCATGTGTGTCTTACAACCTGAATGGAAGAGCAGTTATTCTACACATTGTGGTGTTGATGAAGTCCTGGGAGCTCCTGGAAATCTTCAGGTGTTTCTTTAGTCCATCTGTAATAATGCTAACTAGCACATATCAAATTCTGCACCTCTACTGAAAACTGATTATAGGTGCCATTAACTGAAAAATAAGCTCTGCGGCTGACACAATTACATTGATGAGCTGTTGCAATTCCTGTTCAAACTGAAAAAGGTCAATCTTTTCTTTCACCAGTTATTGTATAAATCAGAAATACGTGCAAGCAGGATTTTGTTTTGAAGAAATAGTAGGCTTTTTCTCCTTGAGTAATTTAAGCAGAAGCTCTGCATCAAAAATGTATTGTAAGATGAAATAAGACTCTGGTGCTGTGCTGTGTGTCTGAGCATTCATGTGTCCTGTGTCATTAGAACTATATACCACTATTACTTTTACTTATTCCAGTTCTAAAAACTGGAATGTCATTGCATATTTTTTCATTGGCATCCATAAAATTATACAAAGTTTTCCTTACTGTAGGGAGAGGTAAAGATAGGCATTGGGCCAAGCAAGATTGACTCTACTAATGTTGCTGGGCAGTGAGAGCACAGCCAGGGATGCTTTCAGCCACTGGGTTTTTTCTAGCTAGATGTATGTGGTCATTTAAAGAATCCATTTATATACATCGAATCTTTCAGCACCTCTTTTATATGTGAAATCAGCCATCTATTTTTTCTTGTTTGTTCTGCTAATGTTGTGCCTATTGAATATCCAAAGATTTTTTTTGGCTAGGAGGATGATGGTAATGGAATGATAATAAGATGAATATGAAATAACAAAACTTACTAGCAAATGTATGTATGTTTCCATAGAGGACATAGTACCAGAGAGGTGGCACTACCAGAACTATTATGTATCACATCATTCTTTTCTCATCATTATCTCTACAACATACTGTTACAAGAGTTCTTCAGTCTTCAGGTAAGGAAATGGAGAAGGGGAGAAAGTGCGACAAAAAAGAAATAACTATCAAAAAGATAGTTGAGACTGAGATACCAATGTCACTCATCTGCTTTGCAATTTTCTATTGGGAAGAAAGATGATCCAGAAGTATCCTGAAAGTGAGGTTTATGTAATGAGATTTTGTAAAAATTGGAAATGAGAGAAATAAAATATCCCCTTCTGTCACCTTAAGATGGTTATTATTCTGATGATGAATGACAGTATTATTTGCCTAAGAAAAAAATTAATTCGTGAACCAAGCCCTAGGTCTGATTTTAGATGACTAAGAAGTTCAAATCGGTGGAAGTTCTCTTTCTTTACACAGGACTGAAATTAGACCTTTAAATCCATTAGAATGGAAAACTCCCAAAAAAGGCAGCTGCTGGTTTTGTTGGTTTTTTAACAAGCCTGGGAGGAATAGCTTTATCTGTACTTAATACTTTCACAAAGCTTATTAAAGAAATATATTGCTAAAGGAGTAAGACCATCCATTTGATGGTGCAGATTTAGTTTTTTTCACATAATCAGAGAATGCTGGTGATTATTCATACAACTGGTAGTTGAATGGAGTTTTGTCTGTGTCTGTTTGTGCCAAAGTTAAAGGCTGTGTCAAGTCTGTAAAATTTGTGTAAAATTTGAGTTAAATTTCCTCCTTTTCTCTCAGCCTTTGAGTGAATTTAGTCTCTAAATGAAAAAGAATGGGTCAGGCCCAATACTGTTGCTTCAGGATGCTTTGGTTTTGCCCATAAATGAGATAAATATTCTGGGTTTTAACCTTTTTTCTGGAAAGTGTGTACTTACAGTTGGGGAAAAGAGTCTTGCTGGTGGCTTTTTTCTGTATTTCTCAGCAACTATTTAAGTAAAGGAAAAAGACCTCTGAAAATACAAGCTGGTCTAGCGACAATCAATAATGTGGCCTGATTTGGAGATTTTTGGGTAAATGTTATTTTTGCTCACACTTATCTTCATTTTTGTAACATAAACGCAGGCAGCATTTAGAACACAAGGAAAAATGCATGTTGCTAGGGGGTGGCAGGCAATTGTGAGACCAAGAAGTTGATGAGTTGGTTTTGATACAGAATTGTTCAGAGATCCTGAATCAAAAACAAAAGCAAAAATATCCATGGCTGGCACATCAGACATTTAAATAGGTCTTTTGAAAAATCTTCCTTTGTCATCCTTCCAGCCTTAATTCTACAGCTGCTGCATTATTGACTTGGTATGACAAATATGCTACATTTCCTATAGCATAAAAATTATATATACAAACAATAGGCTACATATCATTTCGTTACTACTTGTTTTCAAGGAAAGTGAACATATTTTGGTGTCTGTCAGACAAGTTATATTTGAAATGCAATTTATTTGTCAAATCTTGAGGGCATGACTAAGTACTCACAGTCCTCAGGCAAACCTGCCACAGAAGTCAGTGAGAATGCACAATTATAGATGTCATTTAACTGAAATGAAGATGAGTGTTTCATAGTTGACTTCAATGACAGTTCTGCCTGGGCAAGTACAGAGTAAGTAGTTCAGACACAGACCCGCGAGAATGTACTTGCATGCAGATTATCAGTTCTTCTTGATTCATTTATTTAGACACTCATAAATGTTGTATTGTGTTCCAGAGCACTTTAGCAGCTGTGGGTAGAATTTTAAGATTTTTTTTGCATAAATGGCAAATGAAATGTGTTTCTAGTAATATATTTCAGATTCATAGATGGAGGAGGCAATGTTATTTTTATAGTGGAGGAGATGAACCAAGACATTTTTAAGCAGAAATGAAGGATGTCTGGCCAGAATACAGTATGTTTGTTGTATTCTCTGTATGTTATTTTTCTAAGCATTCCTACGTTATTAAAATGTTAAAAAGACAATTCAGTACTCTAGAAAGTTTGCATTCCAGGACCTCTAAAATAAATGTGGCAAAGTCTGTAATGGGAGTATAAAATATTTACAAAATAATAGATGCCTGGTGGCAGAAAAAGATAAGTTTAACCAGCAAAAACATTTACTTCCACCCAAATGAGAGTCACATTTTATAACAGATCTTATACTATATTTCAAACTTTGCCCAAACTGTATTATAATTTTCCAACTCTTAAATTTTTCCATTCCAGCCAATACAGACTGGCATAGCTCAGGAAAGATGAAAGGTTAAGGTAGCTTTGAATTAAATTTGCCTAGACATACAGAAACAGGACCTAGGAACACTAAGCTGTTGGATAGTCTCACTTTATGAGTTCTCTTTAAATTAATGTCCACCCTTGCTAGCTCTTTGTTGTTGTTATGTTTCCCCTGTTTAGATCCACCTTGTCTTCAGCCGCTGGCAGCGTAGTGCTACTGATCTTGCTGAGTTTTATGAACAAACTTCTAGTGAAAGTTTTCCCAGCCTACTATAACAGGGGTGTGATGTGTCACTGGGAAAGTAGGTATCAGCAATGTACACTAGGAAATTGCCCTGTATTTTTGTTTGTAGGCAAGCTGTTTTTCTCCAGAACTAACAGGTTCATTTACCATAGTTACCTGTTCACCCTATTCAGTCTAAAAATTGTAAAAGGCAGGGGGGGAAATGAATTAATCTCTTTTCAAATGTTACTTCAAGTTACTTCAAGTGA
Source organism: Cariama cristata (assembly GCF_000690535.1). NCBI lineage: Eukaryota > Metazoa > Chordata > Aves > Cariamiformes > Cariamidae > Cariama > Cariama cristata. Next base: position 89,060 of record NW_009598723.1, read on the forward strand.
GTGTTAGAAGTAAGTTTGTTTGCTCCAGATGTAGTATGTAAACTCCTGCATTTTGGCTAACAGTGCAGAATCAACCCTTCTTCTTGTTCCTCTTGCTTTTGCACAGAGAAATTGAATTGTGTTGAAAAATTTAATAAGATATTTTTGAAATGTGAATGCCCTTTGTCGATGTGTAACGCCTTTTACACTTTAATATATGCTTTTTATGTATGCACCAGCATATCTTCCCCCTGCCCCCGCCCTCCCAGTGACTGCACCCAGATTTTTCTTGATCTTGGTCAGTAAAGCAGATCTAAAACACCAGCCAACCAACCAAAAACAAATCCCCAAGTATCCCCAGCTGTGCAAGGCATTGACTAAAAATTGTAGGAGATATAGTGGGATCATCTCAGACACCCCAGTGATTGGAGCAGCAGGCATTCTCTGTTCGGGAAAGTGTGCAAATAGATACAGAAATGGATTTTGCAGGGCAAGATTTTACAGTTGCAGAAGCGTGTCTACTTCTGAATATTTTCTAATTCTCATCAGTCTGCTTTCATAAAAATTAAACTTATCTGAAATTTCAAAACCAAACCTTTGTAACATTACATCTTTAATCTGATCAGTTGCAAATATTTTTGTACTCTGAAAAAAATGACAGGTTCCTTCGTAAGAAAATTCCCTGGAGTCTTTGGTTTGCAAAATCAGAAATAAAATATCTAAGAAATTAAGTATCAATGTCACTGTTGTACCATAGCCAAACAAGCAATACTTCTGAAATGAAAAAGATACTTTGACTCAGCCCATTGCAGAGTAGTGATGCAGTTAATCAAATAATCAGTCTATCTACAGAGTTCACTCAATATTGCAGAGCTATCCAGACGTTTTCTGATGTAAATTCAGTATCTTGAGAAAATATGTTGTAGCTTATTTCAGTGCACATTTGTGTTTGAAATGAAAAGCTTTATATTTATAGCTTCCATTTGTTTCTCATCTTTGTATAGAAACAAAATTGGTTTTTTTTAAACGTGTCAAACAGATTTATTTCATGTAACAACCTTTCATTATATAAAATCGAGCCGTTTTTCAGACAGGCCTGAAGTACAAGAGAAAACATTTTACAAAAACTAAAGGTAATAAAAGGGTTAATAGATACACTGTGCCGTCTGATTTGCATGTAGATTTGCAGTGGAATTTTTCTAGAACAGAGCCCTACGGGGTTTTCAGCCTCATTTCTCAGTAGACTGCACAACTGGTGAGAAAGTAGGTGTTTTGTCTGACAGCCATTAGAGTCTCATTATTCAGCAAATGTGGAGATAAAACAAAAAGGATTTTGAAATCCCTTGTCAAAGTTGGCTAACTCCGTCTTAATGAGTGTCAAGAAATAATCTAATGCTCTTTGTTGGGTTTTTTGAGTGATGCTGAGATGCAGGACAGAGTGCTTACAAATACTGTAAAGGTTGTGACCACTACTGACTTAGTTGCTTTCCTGCTATTGCCTTTATGGCATATATTACTCATAGTGTTCATCTGTTTCTTCATAAAAAGGATAATTAATTGTGTAAGTGCGTGTGTTATTCCTTTGTAGCAGTGTGAACCAGCAGAAGATAAGACTTTCTGTGAAAAACAATGTTTTGAAACTTGCTTTTCTTACTGGAGCTATTGTATGCGTTTCTTTTCAGTAGCTTTTCTGCTAATATATTGAAGGAGGCCCTTCTTGTTCTTCTGTTAATTCGGTCATTGATCGTCTATCTCCATATCTTATTTCAGGGCAAAGAGATGTACAGCAACTATTGTTTCCAATATGATGACTTGTGGGTCCACTCTCTCTGCCCCAGACCTGTGTCTCAGGCTAGATCCTAGGGTTTGTTTAGGCAGTCCTCCTAGTACAGTGTGGCTGAATAAGTTTTCCCCACCTTGATTTTATTTTGTCAGGGTTTCTTAATGTGTCTCTTAATTACTTTCAGCCAGGCCTGTAACCTCTTTGACTGCGATCTCTCTACTTTCATGTTTTTGTTTTAAATGATGCAAATTTTATTACAATATTTCTGTGGTGCAGCTAAAGCTACTGATTTTTCTCTCTACAAATTCTTCATGTCCTTCACTTTTAAAGCTCTCCATAGCTTTGTATGTCTTTTGTAACGTACTTTCAAGATGCTGACTTGCACCTACCACCCATCAGCCATTGAAACCAGCTTCCCAAACAGCTTCCCTCTTTTCCTGGTCCTATTTGTGAAGAGCTCCCTGCAAACAGCTGGCAAACTTACTTCTGCTACTCTCACCTCTGAAAATTTCTCTTTCTCTGTGATGGATTGAAAGCCAGAAAAAAGCTTGTGAGAAGTTTGGCTGGCATACCGGTGCCTTAGTTTGTGACCGGTTGTTCTGTCTCTCTTGTGATTTCATACCTGTCTGTCTGCATCTGTGATCTCTGCTCTTAAACTGAAAATCATTTGGTCTGGGGACCACCGTATTGTTCCGTGTGCAGAAAGCTTAGAACAGCAAGGTCAAATGATAGATTTTATTAATATCAACTAACTCGCCTCTCTTCAGCATTGTCACTGGGCAATTTTATAAAG
>NW_009598723.1:91645-138871 GCF_000690535.1 Cariama cristata
AAAAAAAATGTAGTGAGAAATAAGTGTCACTTTTTAGTTTTATGTCAGTTGTGCCAAGCATCTAACATGTCATATTTTAACTGAGAATTTTATTTTTCAATAAACACGTTTTTACTTCCTGTTTATTGATGCCAATTTAACTACAGTGATAAACTTTTCAGCGAAATTGTATACAACTGTAATTAATGCAACTGGTTTTACCTTTGCTACACAATGGATTAGGGCAAGAGCATTTATACAATGGTCTGACAATCTGATTGATTTCCTCTTGCCATTCTGTAATCACAGTATGCTTCAAAGGTTGTTTATGCAGCCCAGTATTCATAGGCATATTTGGAGCTGTTGAAATTATAGGGAAAACCTGAAAATCTGTTTCACTCAGTACAGCTCTGCTGGTTTGGGAGATATACTTTCTTTATCTCAAAGTCTCAATTACTCTCCAAAATCAACACTTCAAACCAATACCAGTTCCCTGTAACACAACTTACGTAAGCTCAAGGCTATCATAAGACAGTCTTTGCACCGCATGTCTAGTAACCCATAAATAAAATGTAAACCTCTCCTTTCAGAAATCACTTTTGGTTTTAGTTACCATAGGAAGTAGCATAGTCAGAAATTAATTGAAGGTGCTCAGGGTCATCAAGCTGTCCATGTTTTAAAAAGTTGTTCTTTCAGTAGTGATGTGGTACTGTAACATACCACCGTAAACAAGGCTGAATGCACCAAAGGATTTACGCCTAACCATGCATCAGTTCGGCTCACCAGTTGCATAGCCTTGACAACCATGGCGTGATTGAGTTTATACAGTAAATTATTTTGTCACTGTGTTTCTCCTAATGTAGCTGTTTTAGGCTGGAAATTGCATTGGAAATTGCATGGCTCTTTCCTGCAGATTTTTCAAGAAGAAAAGGAGCAGGAGCATTTACTGTTTTCTTACCTTTGCGAAGGAGAATAATAAATATCTGGACTGATGAAAATAGTTTTTCCATTATGCTCTATTTTAACCTGGCAACATGTTCTGTTGTGCGAGCAGGTGGAAGAATTACAAAACCAAGTCTCTATTTCTAGGATGGGAAATGAACAAATCTCTCAAAAGAGCTTCGGTACTGTTTTCGTACCTTTGCGAAGGAGAATAATATATCTGGACTGATGAAAATAGTTTTTCCATTATGCTCTATTTTAACCTGGCAACATGTTCTGTTGTGCGAGCAGGTGGAAGAATTACAAAACCAAGTCTCTATTTCTAGGATGGGAAATGAACAAATCTCTCAAAAGAGCTTCGGTGTAGGGCTGTCTAGAGCAGTGGTGGCCACTTTGCAATGTCTGTGCTGCCCTTATGTTGTAAGTACTTTGGGTATGGCTGCTGTTCAGTCCCTGCAGCTGGGGGATGCAGTGAAGGACCTGGCACAAGGAAAGGTGCGAAGCTGAAGCCTGGCAGTGGGTGGTTATAAGCATGGCATGGTCTCTTCCCAGTGGGGAGCCGCCTCCCTCGCAGCCAGCGCCGCTTTGGGAGGCTGTTCTCCGTCCCAGGATCCTTGTCCGTCCGTGTGCTCAGCCTTCGGCCCAAGTTCTGGGTAATAGTCCCAGCTTCTGGCGGAGAAGAGAGGCAAGCAGGTGTAAAGCTATACTTTTTATCACATGCACACACACACTATATATATATTTTCAGTAATTGAAATATTATTTCTTCTGTTTATTTATTTATTACACACAGACAGAAAATTTATGTGATGGTTTTGTAAGGGTTATTAGGATCATAGCAGAACTCTGTTATCTGAAAGCTTTTGGCATGCATGTTGGAAAGGGCTCCTGCGAGTATATCACATATATCATCTTTACCTTGGATAATCTTTTAATTTCGATTGCTATTTGAACAAGCTGTTGCGAAACAGAAGTTTATTGCAAAGTTATGTTTTGTGTATCTTCAGTGATAAAAACTGTGCAGATAAACGTGTTGTGACACGTAAGTAGCAATGAGTGTTATTGATACAGAAAACCTTTACCATTTGAATTTCTAGATTTTTACATGAGTTTTAGAATTCTCCTTATTTTTATTTTTATTAAGAATCTCTATTCTGAATTAAGGATTTGAATTTTAAGCTACTTTTCTATTGAAAATAGCATGTATATTTTCATCATGAAGTGCAAATTAGAACTTCTGCTTAATGTGCACGAAAATTGTCACTCTCACTCAAAAAAAAAAAAGTTATTTCCTAGCTGTAGAAAGCAATACCTATAGGCACAATTTAGTATGGTAAGAGATCATTTTAAAATATAAATTTATAATGTGCAAAGATACATGTGTGTTAAAGTTGTAAACACTTCGCACAAATCACAAAGTAGACCAAGGGAACTCTCTTAAAGATGCCTTATAAACCAAACTGCTTAATGGAATGGTTAGGAGGATTAAAAAAAAATATTATTCTTTTTCTTTTTGCTTTCTGCATGGACTGCATTGATTACTGGACTATAAGCTGGGGCAGAGCATACACATTCAGTTGTTCCCCAGGAAAGAAAATAACTGAAAGAAGAGATGCAGGTTGAGTGTCAGAGGGAAGGAGTTTTGCGGTAACATCTTTGCCCTTTTTTGAGCCAGGGCAAAACCCGTTCACTTACTGGACTAGAATTTCAGCATTAATGGGTAGATCCTATAGATTATGCTGTAGCAACTGTTGTGTGAGTCGCACGACCTGCAAAGATTGGTAAATCACTTCAGATGGTCATGCATTGGAAGCTAGAACCTGTTAGATTTGAACCTGTAAGATGTTATCCTGCGCTGTGTCCTGACTTTGATACGTACAGCTGAAATGAGGCAGTACTAATTAGATAAATAAGTCTTGAATTTTAACATGGTGCTGACACAAACGTAAGGCAAGCAACCAGAAATATGTGAAAACAACTTCAAAGCAGAATTGAAACAATGTAAGCAGGCGACAAGAGCATTGATATTTCTGAGCCCAAAGCAATACTTAATTAGCTTGCTTTACTTTTTCCTTGGGCTCTATTTCAAAATAAAATCAGACTTCACTAAGAACTTGAAATGAACCATTGATTTACTTCTTTGGAGTCTTGAGGAAAAGGGAGACTTAATTAAAAAACAGGAGTTTAACACAGATGAAATATGACCTTTCTATGTGGAAAAAGAACATAGATACGGTGCAACAGTACGGGTTAGATTTTAAATGAACCTCTTGCATGTGAGTTGCAATATGAGCATTTCAACTTGACCCTGATGCAGGTGGAATCACAGCTACAGTTTTCTGGGAGGAGGCTGATACCACCGTGGTCTCCTGCTTCCAGAGGTGCCCTGCAGAGCTGTGCAGCAGAAGCCGGTGTGTCCCTGGTCCTGGGCAGGATGGACTCACTCATGCACTTGTTTGGCCTCTGCCTGGCTCTGCTGGGCTCCATGGGCTTGGCCCAGGTGGAAATCGGAGCAAATTTGAGCCTGTTCTCGGTAATACTTGCTTTCAGAAATACCAAGAGGGCAATAATTCCACAGCTGCATCTAACCATCCACATGTATTTTATACAGTGATTACAGTTTGGAAGTATGTATATGCATGCAGGCATTAACAGTTACATTTCTGATTTCTGCATGGAGATATTATTTGATAGCTCTGTGCTATAAGTACAAATAAAAGAGTAATCTTTGTGCTTTGTATATACATGAGATTTGCATTTGCTGTGCTTTGCACAGTTGAATACTTGGCATTTCTGTCTCAAACATAAAACTGTAAGTAATGGTGTTTTGAATTCTGTGGATTGAAAACAATAAGCTGTTATCAAAATCCCATTTGGAGAAGTGCAATTTTCTGATTTTAGAAGCCAGGAAAACCCAATTCTGGCCCCACTGCAGTGACAAATATGCACTTAGCTCTGTGTACTTTCTGTGGGAGTTAAACTGTATAATAACCTTACAATTATGATCTTTGAAGATGTTCTGCATTAAGCATTTAGAATGATGGAAGGAAACATTAATTCATAGAGGGGCGTATGTCTCTGCTTATACATCCCCATCAATGAAGAGCTTATTTGTGTCAGGAAGCTTTCCAAATGATGGAATTATTATGTGAACTGAGGTTCTTTCCAAAAGCTGCGATACTGGCAGAATTGAGCCCAGCTGGATGCGGGTAACTTCTCTCTAGTTTTCTAGAAGTTTTCTTGTTAGCTTGTTACACATTATATACTCTAGAATTGCTTTGTATTATGAACAGTGAGAACACTGTAAATCTAGGGAATATTTTAAAAGTTGACGTACTACATCAGCTGGTGGCCAGCTAAGTGAGGAGAAGTGCGAAATGAAATCTGTCATTTTTCAATCATCTCTTAAATTCAGCAATGGAAAACCATCACTCTGTGATGGTAATTGGTGGCCTGTGTAAAATGGATCTTACTCCATTGCTCAGGATCTCACTCCACAGACGCTTGATGGCAAAACAAAGAAATAAAAATCTGCTCCTTCTTGTTGCAAACGGTTTGAACAGCGAAGTTCAAACAGCAGGCCAGAGTGTGAACGGTGCAGTTGCTGCACAAGGCAGTCTCTCCATCTCTCAGTCTCTCTGGCTGGGGGTCCCACCCCAGCGCCCATCAGCTGGCGCTCCTGCTGGCCCCCTCCCGCTTGCTCTCTCACAGGAGGAGATGATTTCCATCTCCAGGAAGTGTTTCAAAAGCACCAAATCTTTATACTTACGTTAAAAAAAAAAAAAACAAAACCAAAACAACACAACAAACTAGAAGTGTAGTCTCTATATATTGACATACAGCTTGCAGTTCTGCAGGTGTATTATTCTGTTAAGGCCTGAAATGCAGAGTACTGAGGAACCTTGCTTTGTTGCACTCAGATTCACATATATCCTGGTGTTATGCCTTTCCAGTCTGGCATAATATTGCACAGAACAACAACAACAAGCCTTCTATTTTCCTGTAATATGAATTCACAAATGACAGCAGTTCAGCATGTTTCCTTTGTAGATGTTAACACCTCTGAGAACTTTCCATATTAAAAACACTTTAATTTAGAATGGTAGCAAATGCTGTTTATTAAAACCATGTATTTTATGAAGACTCACAAGTCATATAATATGTTCTAGATTTTTGCAGATGTGACTTATTACTGTAGAGACATTAAAATTGAATAGTCTATGAACTATGATTTAACATCACTTTCTTGTGTCATACTTTATCAATCAAAATGCCTTCAGAATCTGGTTTTATCATTAATTTGGTCCTAAGAGTAGTCTTTGTACTTAATAATTTTCAGTGTTTAATACAGTTCATGTCATGTAATTTCAAAGTATTTTTATCGCTATTTTAAAAAATAATAATTCTTCTATTAAATTTTCTTTCTCCTGGTTTTTAACAATCTAAAATTGATGTAGTGCAATGCACTTCTGGGAAACGTGCCAACAACTCTGGATTTTAGTTTCAGGATGCCTGTTCGTAGTTCATATGCACTCTCAAGTGTTTGTTGGAGGGGGTACAGTCCTGTTGTCAGAATACTTGGTAGCACAGCATTGGCCTGATACACAGAATGATGTTAAGACAGACTCTGGTAGATGTAAACATAAAGTGCAAGGGCCCATATTTAAAAATATCCAAGTACTCAAAATAGAACCTAGTTTTTCAAATCAGTTAAACACTATTTAAAACTATGCCATAGGTTTCAAATGGGATAGAAGTAGTTTCTAAGAGGTTGCTGTTATGTAGATGTTGTACTTGCTTAGATGATAAAATTTGATTCCTGTTGTTCAGAGTGACAACAGGTCACTTAAGCAATCAACTCTTATGTCTGTTTTGTCAGGGTTGCTTATACCAGCACAACTGTACTGTCTCCCTCCCATCCCATATTCGTTACAGGTGAGCTTGTTTTACTGCTGGCAACTAGTATGGCTTGTGGTCACAAGGCCTGCAGTTGAATAGCTTAAAATGCAATGAACTCTTGTAGACAACACATAGGCAAAGAGTGTTTAAATATTGGCTCTGGCACAAAGTTCCTCTTTAGGCACAGTTGGGACATTTAATCTCTTGCCTTGCAATCGCCATCTGTAGAATGAAGTACCTGTCTCATAGGAGCACAGATGATTGACTCGTGCTTGTGAAGTGATACAGGAATGCACTGAATGCACATCGGAGCCATCTGATCTCCAGATATATGGGGAATTGTTCTTGGAAAAACCTAAAAATATTAGCAGCTCTGTTCATGTGTGTAGTACCATAATCAACTCCTGTAACTGAAATGAGGGATATCATATGTCAAGATGGTACTGGAGCTTTTCAGCGTTCTCCCAGTGACTTTGAGAAACTTAATCCTTTCCAAGGGCAAATATATTGTTTTTCAGAAATATTTTTGTAATCCCTGATGCAAACCCTCACGTGTTTCTGAGTGCTCTCCAGTCTTTAACACAGGCTGCCTTTGGGTTTTCTTGGGCTCTTTTCAACTGGCCAAACCTGCAGCATGACAGCAACAACAGCTGGCATGAATTTGTTGAAGTCATTGGTATTCACTGCTAACCTTGAAAACAGGAAAATCACCCCTTTTGTCAAATTACACACATTTTGTGGTAGGAGTTTAACAAGATTTCAAGGATGCTGCTGTCTTGTATAAAATGAGGTGAATTAGGCCCCCATTGTGTTAGGTTCACTAAAACCACAGGACTATTACTGTATGGGTTTTTTGTGTGCAGTGTATTATGACATACGTATTTTGCTTCTTTTAGAAGATAAAGGGAAAGCAAAACCCAATAGTGTGAGTCAGCAGTCCAGTACAGAAGTGGGTCCTTTTCTTCCCAAACCTGGAGTGGCAGCAGTGGCACCTGTGACACCTGCCTCATCCTCCAAGAGCACAAATGGAGCCCCAAACACAGTTTCTGAGTCAGAAGAGGAAAAAGCCAAAAAACTACTTTACTGTTCATTATGCAAAGTGGCTGTGAATTCTCTGTCACAACTAGAAGCCCACAATACAGGTGAGTATGCATACAGTGAAAGTCAGTTGTGTGTTATAATTTTTAAAATTCAGTATAACAAGCTGGTTTCCTGACACTGTGGTAGCCACACTTCACTGAAGAGTCTTTTAGTTAAAACTTACAATGGCAGGTTACAAAAACATTTCTGTTAATGGCAGTTTCACGTGTGGTGTTTGATATTTTTCCTTCATGTACTCTGTAAGCTTTTAGTTGACAAAATCACTACAGTTGATGTTACCTAATCAGATTCCATCATACCTCCATAGTGAGGATCATAGTATGATCATGGTGGTTTCTGTAACACTAAGGTTTCTAAAATGTCAGTTCTCTCCCTCTTTCGTATTTCATCTAACTATCTCTGGTGTCTGTTTTTTTGCTGGTACAACTTACAGTAATTTGTTATATGGTATTTTTGATAATTTTAGAGTGGGCTCCTTAGATTTCCTAGATGTCCTAGAATCTTTTGATTATTGCAAATTATGTACACTCCCTTTAAAAGGCCACAAGCAGCAATCCCTAATGTGCTCTGGCTGCTCTGTGATGTGCTAGTGATGTAAAGCTTTTTAACAAACCATTGAAGCTGGTTTTACAACTGTAAAAAGGCAGTGGTCCAGCGTGCCTGTTGTTCTCTTTTTGTAGAAACCCTTCTTCCATTGGCTGGCTTCCCTTTGGGTTGAGGAAGAGAACTTCCAAAAACAGAGTCATCATTAATCCTAATCTGTGGCGTTTTTGACCATTCTGTCTTGAAGATAAATGTGTTACAAGAAGTCCCAAGGCTAATGGACATGGTTGTATGTTGCTGATCATTAACTCACCTCTGTCTCCTTGCCCATTAGGCTCCAAACACAAGACCATGGTTGAGGCTCGGAATGGTGCTGGTCCCATCAAGTCTTACCCCAGACCTGGATCCCGACTGAAGGTGCAGAATGGCAGTAAAGGCTCAGGACTGCAGAACAAGACATTTCATTGTGAAATCTGTGATGTCCATGTTAATTCAGAAATTCAGCTTAAACAGGTAGCTTGCATGTATCTGGGGCTCCTTTATTGTTTTTAGTTGCATTGCAATGTTGTAGGTGGGGTGTAGGTCTGTGTGAAATGTTTTGGCAAAAAAAGTGAACTTAGTATTTCTTTTCTGTCATCCCACAACTAGTTTTAAATAGTTCACCGTAGGTCAAGTTCACTTAATTGTTTCAGCTGGGAAAAAAATGGGCTTAAGAGTTGTAAAGAAGAGGTGGACAAGATGTCGGTATCAATGAATAACATAGCAGATCTAGTTTTAAAGTTTGCCATGGCTCAAGAGAGAGATTTGAACTTTGGTCTCCCAAATGGAAGAAATTCTGGGTTGAGGTTCCCTGAATTCCTCTTTTGGTGCTGTTTCAGTCTGCTGGGATACTTTTTAATACTGTGTGAGAAGAAGAATGTGACTTGAATCTATTGGATTAGGACAATCAGCAAGAGGGTAATACTGTAGATATGTCTGAATTGTGTGGAGCAACATAATCATGAACAGCATAGCTGTATGAACATGCAGCTCTGCTCTGTCCAAGCCAATTAGCCCTGGGTTCAGAGCTATGCCAATACAAATACGTTGTTTCTGATGTCCAAACAGGAATCTCTAACTGGATGGTGCTGCGCTGTGTGGATGTGTCCTCTCATTCCCTGTTATTTCAGTTATCTGTAAGATAGTATTAAATTGCATAGTGTAGACATATCCCTGGGTACTAGTTCTTCCTTCAGCTAATCTTGAATTATTTATACAATTGAACAGCATCAGCGAGACTGAAATTTACCTCCTACTTCTGAATGACTGAAACCACTATGACCTAGTGATTACAGCTCTGGCTGGTTCACAACTCCTCAAGTGGAAAAAGGAAATACTAACCAAAATATCAATAGTTTGCAGAGCCTGTCTCAGATCACAGAATTTGCTGTATTTGATTAGTTTCTGATTCTCGATTTGATGTGCTTCAAATTGTTATGTTTAATTTAGCAAAACTCATCTTTGCTCTCTCTAAAGAACTGACTTTATCTTGCAAACAGGGGCTTAGGCATATCCTGCTGATAAATCAATTTCAAACTCAAAACTGGGAAGTGTTTAAACAGCTAATTAAATGTGAGGCTATTTATTTCAGCACATTTCCAGCCGAAGGCATAAGGACAGAGTTGCAGGAAAGCCTATGAAACCTAAATACAGTCCTTACAACAAACTGCAGCGCAGCTCAAGTATTTTAGCAGTAAGTATTTTTATTTCTCATCACTGTCTATGTGAATTTGTGACCTTGGGGACTCCCACCGCACGGGGACGTGACAGACCCAATGCTTCTGTCATCTTTCTCCTCCTGCAGGCCGAGTCTGCATGGGGATCAGATTTGAAGATAGTTATGTATTCTGTCTGCCCAGTCAAAGGCACGCAGACAGCACTGTAAGTGTTATTTACTGCTAGGGAGAAGGGAATAATCAGTAGAATGGGGAATGAACCATGTTCCGCGTGGAAGGGTATCAGCTCTGCTGGGCTAGTGTACTTCTCCTTGAAGGCTGCCATGTATATACTCTGTCTTCCTGGGCACCTGAGATAATTCTCAGTTATGATGGATGCAGTTAGGGGAAAGGACATAAGATGTTAGAATATAAAAATACTAATGCTCATTCTCTGCATACAGCAACACAGAGTGCTGTGTGGATGTATTATGTTGGTGCAAAAGAGGTATCGGGTGTTTAGGAGAATCGATTGCCTGTCTGCATGCTCAGGCTGTGTCTGTCACTGGCTATCAAACCACCTCTCCTGCCTTTGTGCCCCAGCCATTCCCCTTTCACACCCACCTGCCTTTCCAGGAATTCCCCAAGCTGGTTCTGCCAGTCAGCTGCAGCTGGAGTTCAGGCTGGCTCTAACACAGCACAGATTGTATGTTTATTTGCTCATGACTCGGCCTGTATTTTATTCATTAGGGAAAAGTGCATGCCACCTATGGCACAAAACCAATTTATAGGTTGAAAAAAGAGAGATGCAAATGTGTGTGCACAAGAGTAAGCATGTGAAAAGCCTTTAAAAGCAGAAATATTAATATGTCTTTGTAACTGTATAGAGGCAAATGAAAATACTGCAGGCTTTCTCTAAGTCTCTCCATTCAATAGGTTGTGCATACGCTCATTTTCTTCACTTGTGTAATACACCATTTTATGATTTATTGCATAAAGAGAGACCTCCACTAGTAAAGAAGGACATGAGTATCATTGCCCCCACAAATGTGTGATTGTAGTGCAAACCATTTTCAGTGAGACTGTAGCGTATATATTTCTGGTTAGCTTTTTCACCACAAGCACCAGCAGCAATTGTAGGTCATAAACTGAGTAATAATTCTTTCAGAAAGAATTCTTTATGGTATTGATCTTTAAAAAAATTCTGTTTTGAAAAGAGCAGCTCTGCATTGACAGGTAAAAAGCTGACTGGACTAATACTAGTTTCTCCATCTTGACTACTCTACTTTTCTGCAATGCATTTTTGCAAGTGGAAAATTTGACTTTTGGCATTGAAGTCTTAATCACATTTTTTTTAGTATTTCTTGCACAGCTGTGATTTACATAATTTAATGTTGCTCACTTGCAAATTATGCTTCATTCTAAACATCAGTGTGGCTGCCCTACACTTGAGAGATTTACGTATCTTTAAATATACGATATGGTTGCTTTAATTGCCTTGGGAGTAGGAAGACAATGTGGGTAAAATTTCTAAGCAGCTGACGTGAGGCTTCTGCGAGAAACCACAGCGTGCCCTTTGTCAGGGTTCATTTTTTCCCTCATGTAAGAGTGGGTGTGGGGAGAACTGTATTTACATTGCTTTTTTGTGTGTTTTATTCCAGGCAAAACTTGCATTCCAGAAGGACATGATTAAGCCGCTGGCACCTGCTTTCCTTTCATCTCCTCTTGCTGCAGCTGCAGCTGTATCGTCGGCTCTGTCCCTTCCTCCCCGTCCCGCTGCCTCTTTGTTCCAGGCGCCTGCGATACCACCAGCTCTCCTCAGGCCAGGCCATGGTCCCATCCGGGCAACACCTGCCTCCATACTTTTTGCACCATACTAATTTATTGATGTATAAAAGAGATAACTATGGCCAGTAAAAAGGGTAAAAGAAAAGCAGGAAAGGGGTTGAGATTTTAAAATGTCTTTCTCTTTTGAAATGCCATCCAGCATGACACCTCAACCAGCCACACCATAACATTCATCATTGACGGTACTGCATTTTGGAGTCTAGACAACTCTCTTTCTCAGTCTCTCTTTTTTAAATCCAAGTAGAGTGATTTAGTAAAAACTTAATTGCTCATAAAATTTATACCATTAAAGATTCATGCTTTTTTTTTTTCCAATGCATATGATGCACCTTGGAATCAAGGAACGTAAAATATTTTCCTGACAGACTTGAAAACTAGGGTCTTCCTTGCTCACACTTATGTAAATACTTCTCTGAAAACCAATGGGGTATAGTCTAATGTGGGAAAAAAGGTAGATGAACCAAATGCTTGATTGTGGGTAACATCTCAAAAATGCATTGCGTCCTGTTTTTCAGTGTGCTCTTGTTGACAGGGATTGTGTACTGTCCTAGGCCCCAGTACTGATGTATCTTGTGTAGTACTAAAGATGTATCACATGTCTGATTTTAATATTTTTAGTTTCTGTGCAAATGTTTAAAAGCAATGCAGCGCTGAAGCTCTTAATTATTTCTTTTGTGTCACACTCTGTTTAGAGAAATTAAAAATAGAAAGCCATATAACATATAGTTAAGATTACTACTTGTTTGCTACTTTCATTTAACTTATTTTTGTTGTTTCCTTACTGGTATTGCTAAGCAATGTCTAAAGAGAAAAAAAAAAGCTTTTCAATGCACATTACCACAGCTCACATGCATTGTTCAAGAAGACAATGGATCCATGTATTTGTACGTAAATATCCTTTTTTCTTCATTTCTAACTAGTTTCCTTTGAAACAATGCTGCATAATGTTGTGGCTCCCTAATGCAATAATGTACAGAACATAAAGTATTTATAATTGACTGTATTCTCTGTTTACGGAATGTACTGCAGTAATACCCCACCTATCTTCTTACCTTCCCAGCCCTTTTATAAAGGTGATATCAATGAGTATTCAGTACTCATACTGAATTCATTATGTAATAATGGGGACAACAGGTGGAAGAAAGGAAAAAAAAAACAAACTTAATTTTTAGAGCATCTTTATCTGCAATCCATAATAGTAAAATGTCTGTGTATTTTTTTAAATGTACCTTTTCAATAAAATAATAAGAAAAATATACATGCTTCTTGTGTTTATTAATTGGTACAGAAAAAAAAAGACTGGAACAAACAAATTTAGCTAAAGGAGTCTTCAGGAGCAGACAAAGCATTAGAGTTGCAATGAAGTGTAATTACAGAACCTGTGTTTACTTCCCTTGTGTTTTAATGTCTTTTCCCTGCTACATTCTGTTACAGCCTTTATTGGGGCTTTTTTGCAGTAAGACTGTAAACATTCACTACATTGGAGATTCAGAGGAAGAAGCAGTAGAGCCAGGTGGGTGATTATGGTTTTGTTATTGCAGCACCAAAATGCTACAACATGGTTATGCCATCTCTGGTGGAGATGAAGGATTAACTTTAAAGCCAGCCTGGGCATACCTGAGACTGGAAGCAGGTCATTCAGAGCCAGGACTTGCTCTGAAGCATAGGCAGAGTAGGCAGCTGCTTGACGCAGCAGGCTTTTGAAGGCAGGTGTTTGGGGAAGCTTTGAAATGATCTTTTTCCCTGCTGAAAAGCTTGATCTGTTCTGTAAAGGTCTTTTCTTTGTCAGTACAAAGTGAAAAGTAAAGAGTACAAGAGTAAAAAGACTAAGGCTGTTAGGGTTAATACAAAGCCAACAGGACCGTTACAAATCCACAAAGGCCAAGGAATAAAAATTTCAGGAACTTTATAATTGAGAATTTACAGGCCAACATATATCGCATAGTTGCAATATATTAGAGACTTTTTAGCAGGTGTAATTCTGCCCAATTCCACCATTCAGTGGAGCAGTCAGCTGTGTAGGGAGAGAATGATCCGCTGGAGACTCACCTACAAAGGGGTAGGTAAGGGCGTCCGGGCTTTTAGCATTCTCTGGGGAAAGCAGACACAGTTATATTAACCCTGTGGACTGTGAGAATGCCAAGTGGTGTGGGTAGGCAGTCTTCCACGTGCATTTGTTTGTGTCTGATTTCCTAACTTGTGCTTGTAGGGAGTCAGGTTTAACTGCTTAGCTACTTTCAGAGGAGTTACTTGCATGAGGAACCTGTTTCTGTCCAACATGAGATATGTTTACAGAAGTGTGTATTTTAATTGGTTCTTCAGGAAACAAGAGATGTCTATGTATTAAAACACTATTTTACCGGCTTTTTATAACCTACTGTTGGTGATGAGAAATTTAAAGCAATTACAAGTTTCTGCAATTGAAATGTTCCCATATAAAATACAGAAAACCTGTGCTAAGGAGGGGACTAGCTGGGGGTTTGTAGATTTCTTGAACAGCTGATTATTTGAAAGAGCACCTTATGCTGGAGAAATACTTAAGTCACTAAGAGTGAAAGAAGGTGTCATGTCATTCAGCAATGAGAGGAATTACTTAACCTGTGAAACACAAGGAGCTAAAAGACTACAATTGTAAGCCAAGGTAGACTCATGCTCAGATTAACGTTCAATGCCCTTTGTACTCTGCTGTGTTAACTTATATTTTGTGTGCTGTAACTCCACTTGCCACCGAAGTCCTGTCCATGACATGCAGAACTGAGTATTTGAGATTATGATTACATGATAAATGGCAAACCCTCTCATTATGCCTGCTGGGATCTCACATTTTAGAAATGAGCTGTACACGAGAAGGAAAATTTTTATCATACTTGCACAAAGGCTATCAGCTGCTTTTTTTATATGTTAGGATATTTACTTCTGAGGTGTAATATTATTACAGACAGCGGGCTATGAAATTCATGGATTTGTTAACTGAAATATAATATTTGCAATGCAGTTACCATTTTGAATAAATATATGGAATGTGCAAACCACCAAGGTAGTAAGGTTAAAGTAATAGGGTCACATCCTCTCATATGTCTATTATTCTAGATCTGTTCACCGCACTCTGAGCTGCAAGTTGTTCCTGTACGAGGAGTCAGAAGTCATAAGGGGCACTGTGTGGGTCAGGGATTATCACCTAGCACTGCCATCTTTCTGTAGCAAAAGAAATAGGATCCAGACCGGACACAGACAAAAAAAAAGGAACTTCCTGCTAGTGCATGTGGCTGGATCGTGGTCCCTGTACTGCAAAAGATTTCCATAAAGGGTATCAAACAGAAGATGTTGTCCAGTAGTCTATACTGATATATACTTTTTAGAACAGTAATAGGAATAGGATCTTCTATGACCACTGCAGGATACTAGTATGTGTGCTTCTCATTTCTGCAGGTCTAAAAGATGATAAAATCTTTCCCTCTGATTTTGGTCAGATAGAAGAAGACAGAAGCTAGCATGCACATTGCACTGTCCATATCATCACTTGAACTCCTATGATAATGTTACACTGGGATCATCTACTGGTAAACTAATAAACATTTCCTGTAAGAAAAAGATTATTTCATTAAAAATAAATTACCTTGTTTTACTCCCTTACTCTGTGATCTTGGACTATAAATTTTATGCTCAGAAAAGTTCTGCAAAAGAGTTTGTCACATTTTTCTGAAAAAAAGAGGGCATAGTTGTTTTAAGCTCTGCAAGAAGTATTTCACTATCTCTATGCATCTGGCAATAACTCAGTGAGCCTCACTGTGTATCTTTTGAACGTGTCACCTTGAATAAGTGAGATGCTGTACTATTTATTCATGCTTGATAGGACAGTAAATCTCCACAGCTGTCACCTTCTGGTCACAGCGGTCATGATGATTTTCTTACTATGGCTAGTATATTTTTTTAAGCATTTTTTTCTGAACATCCTTGTTTCAACTGACAATCTGAGCATCCTCAAGTATTTATTGGAATGACCACTATTTCTGGTAAAACTATATATATTTTTTGAGTATCTAGAATTCTTAGCTATTATAATGGTTTTGGATTAAAGTAAGATTGATTTAGAAATATTTCTATTTGGTTTGGTTTCCTATTGATATTTATTTTTATTGATAGAGTGCTGTGCTAGGTGCTGAATGCGAAGAGCCAACTCCTGCCAAGCACCAGAAAAGGAGGAGGCCAAATCGAGCCTGTCACCAGTGAAATGCTGCAGTTGAGGGACGTCCCCAGTGACTGGAAGAAGGACAATTTTATGCCTGTCTTCAAAAATGGCAAGAAAGAGGATCAGAGTACATGAAAATAAGTAGGTGACTGGGAATGGCCAACATTGGGATTGCCTTACAAAAGGCAAAATCATGCCTGAGCAGCCTGAGTGCTTTCTGTGATGAGGTGCCTGCCTGTGCAGACAAGGGGGGGCTGTGGGACCCCTTACATTGACTTCAGTAAGGCTTTTGACACCGTCTCTCGTAGAATTCCAGCAGGCAAATGATGGCAGCATAAATGGGGTGGGTGGCTATAAGGTGGCTTTAGGAGTGGCTGGGCCACCAAGCTTCAAGCTTTGGGCAGCCATTTGGCGTCTGCAACAGCCAGTTGAGAGCTGTTCCTCAGGTCAGTAACAGGTAACATACTCACCAATAACCTGTACAGTGGGATGGAAAGCACTTGGCAAGTGTGCAGGTTTTAATACCAAATCAGGGGGCCTGCTCTTCCAGGCGGCACGCTGGAGGGTAGGGCTGCTGTCTGGAGGGACCTTGGCAAGCTGGAGATGTGGTTTGACAGGAACCTCCTGGGGTTTGGACAAAGGCCAAGTCCTATATCTGGGAAGGAGCCACCTCATGCAATATTGCAGAGCGGGCTCGCTCACCAGAAAACAGCTCTGCAGGAAAGGACCGGGCAAGGTCCTTTTTTGGGGGACACCCCCGTTTTGTGGTGGGCAAAGTGAACAGAAGTCTGCAGTGCGCCCTTGTGGCAGCAGGGCCTAACTGAATACTGTGCTGCATCAGCAAAACCAGGGCCAGCGGGTTAAGGGACGTGGTAAAACTCCTCTTTAGGAACTTTTGAAGCTGCACCTGGAGTGGCATGTCCAGTCTGGGGCCTCTGATACGAAAAAAGGTTTTGACAAATTGGAGCGAGTCTGGGAGAAGGCCACGGAGGTGGATAGGAAACGAGCACGTTGTGTTCAGGAGAGCGAGATGGGTTTGTTGACCCTGGAGAAGGCTGTGGCAGTTCTGGCCACTGACTCAAGTGTCTGTTCTGTGGTCACGGTGAGGAGAGACGGGTATTTCTCAGATGAGCCCCACGAGAGAGTGAGAGGAGACAGCCAGAAGCTGCAGGAAAGAACATTCTGGCTGCATATAAGAAAAAAAAGGTTTCACAGTAAAAGTAGGTAAGCCCTGGATCAGGTTGCCCAGGAAGGTTATTGCAATATCCTGGGCAATATGCAGCCAGATGAGCAACCTGATCCAACTCCGAATGCTTTGAGCAGGAGGCTGGACTTCTTCTTTAAGACGTACCTTCTTAAATGAGTCAATAATTCTCTAAAAGGGTCTTCTGCTGAAAAATTGAAAGTAATCATTGTATTACAGGGCAGTTAGAAGCTGACGGAAACTTTGCAGCACTAAATACTGACTGATCATTTGCAACATGGTGGGCACCTGCTATGAAGGCCTGAAAAAATGAAGACAAGTGTCTTACCTGTAATAGGCTGAAGAAGGGGAACTGAAAGGAGGATATGCCTGGAAAGGTGACAGAGTCAAAGTGACAGGGAGGCGAAATTATTTGTACTGCAATATTGTGCCTGGATTTTGGAGAGGCTGAGGTTGCATTTTTCAGACCAAAAAAAGGACTTTGCAGTAATTGCAATGTGATGTGTTTCAGGACTTGGTGAGTTTTGCTAAAACAAATACGCTTTCACGAAGTTATTTGTTTAGGTTATCTGAAATCATTTAGCCAATTCAATGGCTGAAAAACTTCTCACCAATCTTGCTCACATCCTGCATTCACAACAAAGCAACTTCTATGAGTGCATCAAGGACCACAGCTGACACCTGTTCTGCATGTTTTGAAGCAATGAACTGTTTGGGTTTTGAATTGCGTATTTCTTCTGCATCCTATCAGACTTAAAAAGGAAAGATCAATGCAAAAATTGGTCATACTTTTTAGACAAGTATTATGGACTGTTGAAGGGAAATGTTGGCAAAATAGTAAAACAGCAACAAGAGGGTGGTTTATAATAGAATAAAAGTACTCTGTGCAACAGACAGTAAGGCTGCTGCTGGCTGAATCTGATGAACATCCACTGGTTTATGTAGGTAAGATGCTGACTGAAAAAAGGGCACCTGCTATCTCAGAAGCAGGGTTAGGTAAGGTGGAGACAGATTTCTGTGTCTGCTGAACAGGCCAGCAAAATCCACAGAACACAGATGTGCTATCAGACATAAAGCCACTACACAAAATTTTTCTCTCTGAAAACAAATTCAGATCTATACAACCATACAAACAAAAAGTACTCCTTTCTCCCCTCTGAAATAAAGGTAGGCAAAATATTGTGATTTTATTGTGCAAGCCAAATGAAAATGGAAAAAAACTGAAAGGTGGAGTTCATACCTTGGCAGCAATTTATCACTGACTGTTAAAGTATTTGAGTGCCTCCACCATTTGTCTCAATTCCATGCAATGTAAAGAGAAAGGGATGTTAAGGACTTAGGTGGAACTGAAGAAAACAGTAGTAAAGCATATTCCATCAGCATAAAACATTTTAAGGTGTTATGTGAAGGGACAGAATCAGGCCAGTCCCTTTTACAGGAGACTGGGTAGGTGTAGGCATCTGCAGTGGGTTTATTAGTTCAGGAACCGCTTAGAAACGATAGACAGCTTCCTCTTGCACAGAAGACCTGGGACACCTTGGAGGCAAGTGATGCCTTCCCCATCAGACAGACTGGGAGGACAGGCATAGCCAGACTTGCAGCCATGAAATGCAGGCAGCACAAGTGCCAGGATGGCCATGTCTAGCCCCATGAAGCAGGTTGCATCAGGAAAGGGACAGACTTGTTTAGGTCAGTCTTACATCAAAGCATTTGACCGTAGTGGTGCTGAAAAACACATTCGTTAAGAGGTGTTAGCTACTGTGAGCTATTTTCCACAGCTAGGAGCAGCCAGGGCACACAGGCGTCTTTTCTAAAGACTGCGGTTTACGCTTCAGGTATACGATGCAATTTCAGCAGATTTAAATGCCCAACACGCGCAGCCACCGGTTGGTGCTGTCATAGTACTAAATGTGAGCCATGGCTTTCAAGATACTTCAGGCAATAAACAGCCTTTCTGGCATTCCAGACCCAAACACAGCTCTTGTCCAGCAAGGGAAATTTCCATTTCATTTCCGCAGGGTTTTGTGTTTTTTTCAGGAAGTCTTTTGCTCATAAAAAGACGTCATTTTTCGTTAAGCATTTTCCCCAGAGCCATCTACCCAAGTTACTTTTCCATTTAGACACTTCCTCTCCTCCAGCTGTAAGAGGGAGGTTTTTCCCGCTCTTCAAGGGTTGATTTCTGCCAGCCAAGCTCTTGCCATCCCATGTCTGAACCCATTGCAGCGTTGTCCTGCCTTGCCTTCTGATTATATCAGCTGACTCTTTGATTCTCTTTCTAGCTCCTTCCTTGACCACATCAAACCGTGCCACTTGTTTCTCTGGCCCCCTATCAGCCTCTTAAGTGTCAGTTCTCATAGCCTGTCAAGATGTCAGCTCCCTCCTTCATCTCCTGAGTGCAGTCTGTCTTCATTTTCCAGCAAGTGATGGTGAGATTTTTCCATTCTGCCCTTGAACTTGAAAGCAGCTCCCTAAACTATAAAGTCACCAAACAGTCCACCTTCAATGTCTTCCCTAAAGCTCACTTATAACAGCAAAAGCCCACCTCCCACCCCTCCCCAAAAAAAAGAACACCTGTAGGGAGAGTAAAACTGGCAGGAGATTTTGTGATGTCAGATTTTAGCACATAAGAAAGCCCAAGAATAGGGGACAACATAACCATGACTCTTCTCATTTTATCTGTCCAAGCTCTGTCAGCCTTGACTGCTCTAAGCACATTTTCTGGCACATCTGATGCTTGCCTTAGAGGGTCAGTGATGCCTGCAAACACTTCCTTTTTGGGATATATTATCTCCTCAGGAAGGCAGGTGGTAGCTTCATTCAAAACTAATTTTCATGTTCAACTGTTCCAAATCAGGTTTTCAAATGTGATTTGAATTTTAAAATGTTCTCTAACATTTTCTGCAAAGGCTGAATGAAGAATGGATCTTCACTGCCTGACTTTGCCAGAGCTGTTCTGAGGCTCTCACGGTTGAACAGTGTGAACCTACCCATTGCCAAACAGGGCAAAGGAAATAATGGGGGTTTGGTTTATATAAGAGAAATTACACTGGATCCATCCTTGCTTTTTTTTGTCTGTGTAAGTCCTGATGGGATCACACAGAGGTGCGCTCCTGTTCTGAACACAGTCCACCCACCCTGCAGAACAGCACTGTTTGCAGCGTAGCCACGGTATGGGAGGGCACACACATGCCTTATAACGTCTGCTGAGTTTTAACTTCCTTTCCTGCTAATCAGAGGGACAAAAGATCTGTCTCCTGTTGTCTATCTGCCCCTGAGTCCAGGGCTACAGTAATTACCTTCCATATCTTGAAAAGTTAATCATTGGGAGTGCCTTGAGTCTATGCCTTGCTCCTTCCCTGGGGCAGAGATGCGTTTCCTACATCTCGGCTTCCTGCCTCCCTCCCCAAGTGGAGAGGCAATCAGAGTTCATGCAGAAAAACCCTCCAGTATGAGATTTACCTATGACTTTCACAGGTGAGTGTTTGCTGATGAATTATTGAGCCCCGAAGAAAAGGGAGATGGGAACAGGAGCACAGTGTATCTGACACCAGTTTGGACTTCATTAGTGGATGCTTTTCACCTGTGACAGCTACCAAACCATAAATCCCAGGCTCCAGTTCCTTGCTGATGCTAAACAGACTCCAGTTATATTTTCCCCCTTCTCTGCTACCCATCTTTGGAATACATAAAGGGTGGGGGAACCATGCAGGCATAGATACTTTCTACCACCTGAGCCCTTTGTGGTGCCAGGCCTGGCATCAGGCTCGTAAATCAGCTTCAGCGGTTGCTCTCTGTAAATGACTTATTGCAGGAGATACTGATTAGTGGTAGCAAAGGCATCAAAACTGTTCAAATGTAGAGAATGATAAGAATTACATCCCCATTTTCAAATGCAGAAGTTAATTTTAAAAGTTATGACTTGCTGTTCTCTCTCTGGGACTGAATGCTGGAAACACTCTGGTGCCTTCTAAATCATGGGAGCTGACCTGCTCTACAGTCCCCTGTCATAGAAAAGAAAGCATTAAACAGTTTTAGCCTCTTCCTGAAAATACTTAACTCCTTACAGATGTTGCCTGCCAGTATTTACATCTATTTTTAAATGGAATTAATGGAAATTTGAGATGTTTTACATGTACATTTGCATCCTGTAGCAACCGCTTGCCATGTGCCAGGATGATGCTGCACTGGTACAGAGAGGAGGCAGCAAGATAAGAGTGGGCAAGGTGGGCTGCAAGAGGAGGGGGAGCTCACACTGCCCTGCGATGGTGTATGAGCTACTAAGAGATACAATGCACTCACAGGCATTTAAGGAGGAAAACAAAGGTGTGTTTTCAAAGTGTCAGTTTTTGTTTTACATTCTGAGTGAGCAAGAATTCAGTTGTGATTTGAAATGCACTTCTATGTTGTCACTTAAAGAATACATAGCTAAAGACAAACTAAAAAGCTGTTTGATAGGTGTTTGATAGATCTTATGAAGTGAGCCATTGAGGAGAGCACCCTACTTAGTCCCAGGAACTTCACCTGGCTGCTGTAACCCATTCTACTGGCATCTCTCTTTCTGTGCTTGATCACCTATAAAATATATTTGCACACTAAAAACCTTAATTTTTTTCAGGTTTTTTTTTCCCCTAGGGCTACAATTTTAACTGCCAATTTCATTCTGTGACTTGAAAAAGCTCCGATGTGCAGTAAGTTCAGAAGTTCTATTCATTTTCCACAAGGCACATTTACATTTACTGTCAACATCTCCAGAATTGGCAAATGTTCCAAGTCCCGGAGTTGCCAGAAAGCAATGAAGAAACTTGGATGGTGATGGTTATTTCTTTCTATTCATATGCTCATTGCACATGTTTACTCTAAAGTAGTGATTCAACTCCATACTTCTGTAATAATGTAGAACATTGATAATGAAGGTAGAACTTTAAGACTAATGGAACTTGTCAGATATTTCCAATATTTCAGTAAAAATGTTGGTGAGCACCAAAAGAAGTTTTCTTCTTGTCATGAGAGAGAAAGGAAGTCTTATCCTGATTCATTGGCATTGTTTGACCTTGGCATAAGGAAGAAACAAAAATGCTATTGCATGTTGTTCCTCAGGAGGCAGTGACAGAGAACTTGAGATCACTGACAAAATGTTGGCTTCTCAACATATTAGTATGGGTATAAAGAAGAAACACCTTTGCTCTTTTGCCTTGTGTTCTTAGTCTGCTTTGAAACCTGTTCATGAGGCTTAAATTACCTGATGTTGTTTGTATGCTGTCTTTCACTGCTAATACAAATACCAAGTGGACTGATGATAATGTTTGAATGGGATAGCTGTTCATATTCTTCAATGTATCAAATAGGCATAACATTGAAGTGGTTACAATACAGCATTTAAATACAGCAGATCTGCTTTACAAACAACAATCCTTTCAAGACTGTATTGACATGACCAGATACTCTTGAAAACATCCCATGTGGAAAATCTATTCCTGCCTTGATCATATCTTAAAGTACGTGATTCTTCCGAAGTACATGTAGAGGTTTTCAGAGAATAAGGTGAGTAGAAATGGACTCCAGATAGCAAATAAGGTTTCCTTTAAGCAGATATGAATAAAAAAATTATGATCATCCTCTTTCATTTTAGAAATATATTTCACCACATTGCCAAAGGAATTGTCTTTTCTCATCATGACAGATCGAGAAGATGAAAATCATCAAACTTTTTTTGCTTGGTATTTGGAAGGCTGATAGCAGTGATTGTTCCCACCTTTTCTCAAAGCTTGGCTGCATGCTTTCAACAAGCAGTTCACACAACAGTGCATTTCAACAGATCACCCACTTGCTTTCTGGTTTCATTTAGAATAAGAAAATTTTCAATTCTGTGTGTCTCTTTCACACGCAGTTGAGACAAAGAGAGTGTTTTATATTGCCTGCTGATGAAAAGAAACACCAGGACCCTAAAAAAAGGTAGTGATTTTTTGAAAAGGGGAAAACATGGGCAGTTCTACCAGGACTGAATCAAAGCAGTCTGTATACAGGCTGCCAGGCCCCCTGTGCTGATGGGAAATTAGCCTCTCACCCATTATCTGTTATTAAAAGGAAGAGCTAAGAAAGTAAAATGGAGATCACACTGCAGTTCTTTTCTTTGCCTTGCAACAGCAAGGAGGAAGGGGTGACGCCGTTCTCTTCAACCAGCTGAGTGCCCTGGCCATCACTTTTGGAAATCTTGAATGCTTGGCTTCTCTGACCTCTGGCACTTATCCTGCAGCTTGTGACTCTGCAGCCAGCCCATGGACAGGGCTGCCTTGTCATGGTAGAGGACCTGGAGCCATTTATAAGCTCATCTCTCGGAAGTATGTACAGGTATCGTAAAAAGAAAAACCCAATTTTCAAAGTTATTTGTATCTGACACATCGCATAACAGTAGACCAGTCTGATTTTCTTATTTCTGTGTATTGTTAAGAAGGCATTATATTTGGCCTGCATATACTAATGGTGGAGGGATTTTTTTTTTCCCTCTATTTGCTGAGGAGGATCTTCTTATTTCTAGCAGCATTAGAGCAAGTAAACAAACAAAATGCTGCTTCTGTGTTGGAGCTCTGTATTTTCAGAGTTAAATCTTGGAATATAGTAGACTCTGATCTCTTTAGAGGATAAAGAAGCCAAAAATTACCACCACCACTCCCCAGCAGAGATGTATCTCTTCTTGGCACTGATTGAAAGTGTAGAGGTTAAATATGTACCTCCAAAGAAATATCTCTCTAGGCATTGTAAAGGAATTGAAAGCTGATGCCAAGTATTTCTGAAGTTCCCACAGAGTCTTCATACCAGGAAGACAACAACAGCCCCCAAGGAAAGCTCAGAAGAGTTTGTCACACCTGGAACAGCTGAATGTAGGTTTATAATAGGAATATGTCAGTCTGCTAAGAATCATTCAGGTTGATTTTTTTAAAAAAAAAAAAAAAAGAAAAGGAAAAACAAAAGATGATTTACTATTGCCTGAGAACTTCACATTGATCATGCTTGTTGGTTTCCCTTTTTGTTTAAAATGTATTTTAATGCACTGAAAATAATGTTTAATATTCTCAAGATACAGCTAAATTAGAAGTCTTCAAGCTTTTTAATTAGCTAGAACTTGAAATTGTAATTAATTGTATTTTCAAAGATTTCTTCCATATTTTATTGATCTGCACACTGCCTGCACTTGGGGATACAGCCTTGGCTGCAGCAAGAAGCCTAGTGACTGAGGTACACAGCTCCATTCTGTGTTCTGACACGGCCTCTGTCCTCTGCTTGGTCTCTGGTTGAAGGAAAAATACAGTGAACAAAAGTGTCAGAGAAATTCTGCATAAATGAGCTTCATCTAAGGAATTTAATTTTTCTTCACTAACCCAGGAAAGAAAGAAGCAGGAAAGAAGGAAACAGGAGAGAACTGCAGCTCTAAAATCTGTCAGTCTCTGTTGAGCAGAATCCTTGCAGGAACCTCCATGAAGTCAACCCCACTGCAGCTGTCTCACCAGCTGTGCTCCTCCCTTAGGCATACCTGTTGAAAAGAAAAAGAAGGATCTTTATATCAGAAATTCTGACTTGATATGCAGATAAAGATTAACAATCTGTGACTGTGATGCGTCACGCTACCTTGAAATGCAAAACTTTAGGTATAAAAGTATAACTCTCTTGGCTATCAATTGAGCTGGCACTAGGGATATTTGAGTTACACTGCATCTCAGAGTAAAGAAAGTAATGCAGATAGATGGATTTTCTTATGGCCAGCTGCTGTTATTCTAAGATGAGTGCAGTTAAACTTGCAAATAGCTTTCTTTTTTCTTTTTAGAACTACAGCTTTAAGTTGCAGAAGTTCTCCGTGTCTGTAAAACTGAGTCTACCAAGACCCTGTTTCAAGTGTGTCGCATATGCTTCATCCTCAAAGAATGATTTTATTAGGAGAACCAGCTGTACCAACATTGCTTCCGTAAAAACACAGATTAATCAGAAATATATCATTAAAAGCAAAAGATACTTTTCTAAAGTACCTTCCAAATTACTTTTCTAAAGTAATTAGATTACTTCAGAGTTTACTGTTACAAGACAATTAAATTGTTTGCCACAGAACCTAACAAGACATTCTAAAAATATAGTACGCAATAAAATTTTATTTCTTGTAAAGACACATAAAAAACTTAACATTAACTGGCATTTATTATGCTATAATAAAAATACTAGTGATCTTTTTTTTTATAGGCAAAAGCTTTTATACTCAATTAGTCAGAACCCATAAACTAAAAAGAAAAAAAAAGCCCAAAAACCAAAGATGCAAATCTTAGATATCTTAATATGTTAATTAATTATCTTAATATATTATATATCTTAATCTAGAATCAAACTACACTGGGCTAAGATCTCTGAACAATGGAGATACATATACCATGCTACAGTTAGAAAATCTTTATACTTCATAGTAATGTGAAATTCTGTTTAAAATGTTCTGCTGAATGAAATTATTGCAGTTTGAAAAAATAGATGGAAGCCCAAAGCACCTCCAGCTGGAGAACTGATTAGATGTAAGACCAAAGAACCTCTCCAACTAGATTATTATAGATTTTGTACAGAAATTCAAAACATAATTCAGAGTTGATGATTGAAGAGGACTACAATTTGAAGCGAGTTGAACATGTTGGGTTTCACCCTGGATTGGGGTTTTCCTTAGGGCCGCCATACCAGAAAGGTACAGAATGGTTGAAATGGCACCACATGGATTGCAAAGGTCAGTCACACACAGCAGAATACAGCAATTCCTGCATAGCTGCAGAAGTACCCTTGGGAAGCAACCTATGATCCCTCTGCCAAGTCCTGGCCTGGAGTGCTTGCAGGAAGGAAGCAGGTACTTGTCCACTTCAGCTATGACCTTTTGAACCCTCCAGAACCCCTGGTAGCAATTCCTGCCCCATGTCTTCTTGGGTCCAACTAATAAGTTAGTCAAAGAGAATGTAAATGGGTACATACCACTCAATATCTATGCTATATGCCAATTTAGAGTCACTAGCCAGTATGCAATTATGCCTAATTTCACATCACTTCTGAATGTGGTCCATTAAGAAAACTTAAACTAGTATTACTTATGTTCTCTGAGACAGCAACAATCTGACCTTAGATGGTCGGAATGTGAAATTGCCAAGTAATTGATTTTTCAATTTAATTATTTTTTCTTTAGAAGTTAAATTTAAATGTGGCACTGTGCAGTCTACCGCATCTAGGTCAAATAGATGGGATAATAATAATAACCCGTCCTGTGTGAAATCTAGGGTTTATTCTTAACAGTAAATTCAGTTTGTGGAAGCCTGTTAAGCCTGAATTCCATGTAAGCAGCCATCTCACATAAGACAAAGGCATAGGCCAGAGTTTCCCAGACTTCTGTACATACTTGAAACTGACTTAGGACTCTTCTTCCCTGGCTCACTTCCCTCCTCTGTACCAATTCTGGGCATCACAGGTGCAGAAAGAAGTAGAAGTAGAGTTTCTAGATCAAGATTCTCCTTATCCTTGTTTAATCAGTTTTCTTTCTACCTCCAAAGAAATTGAGTGAAAGAGGCTCTGCTATCTGCCTCACATAAGAATTACTGCACATGAAGATATAAGGCTGTTTCCCTCAGATCGCAGAAGGAAGCAGGATCCCACGCTGACCTAGCGAGAAGACAGCTAAAAGGCATTGGGTAGCATCCAGTCCAGCTAAACCACCTCAAAAGGTAAAAATCCCCAAACTAGGCCTTGCAGGAATGATAAATCCATGAAAATGTATTGGCTTGTGTTAGCTGAAATGAAATAACAAACTTGGAAATATATAATTTATTTGTGTATTGGAGCTGATTTGCTTTTCTGAAAGATGCTAGAAGCTTTGGTGACGCTGGTCTTTTTCACTGCAACATGCGCTCTGTAATTTGCTAATAGATGATATTTAAGAAAATGAAGGGGTGAATCTCTCTGTGTGTTTGGCTCTTGTGAATCACCTGCCCGTGCCAGACAAACTGAGGCCAGCTCGGCAGAGCTGGCAGCAACTGGCTGCAGGGTGCTGCCAGCACGGCACAGCCCACGGGGCTGCCGCGGTGGCTGACCCACAGGTGCTGCCGGGCCGTGTCTGGTGGTTGTACCGCCTTGGCACACCTTTGGCTGGGTTTGCTTTTCCCCCATACACACAGCAAGTCCTACAGTGCCTGGCCGTCTATGCGAATTCAGGGAAGGTTTATTTCTGCGCTTGACAGATAGTGTTTCTGTATCAGGGATCTGATTAACAGCCCTGGTGAATGCCTGTAATTTATTCAAGCTTCTGGTCCAGATGATTTAAAAAAAAAGAAATCCCCTGTGCGATAAATGAATGTAGAAATGGAGAGCTGGATAAGTGATAGCATACAGAAATGGGCAGTTAGACTGTGATAGGCAGAAACAGCATTTAACTTTTTTGTTGAAAAAGTAAAAATTTGGGGAGGGAGAGATAGAGGACAAAGATGAAGAGCTACATTTGCTTTGACAGAGCAATTGCTTCACAATCTACCCAGGAGGGAGTGGTGGTGGTAGTGTGTGTGTGTAAATGCTTTTTAAGTGAAACCCTGGAATAAATGAGTATGTCTTACCTGATGCCTCTTCACTTTGTGCTTTTTTTTTCATCTTGTAGTTGTTGTGTAATCGGGAGCTCCAATGGCTTCTTGAAAAGCCAAAAAGGCCCGCTGCAAGGAGAGAGAATTTTTCCAGGCATGCTGATGAGCACTGTAAATCCAGGCAGACTTTAGAATAACTCTTAAGGAGACCAAAGGTAAGCTGATGTCAACCAGCCACAGTGCAAACGCTTGGAGATTGCTGTTTGCATCTTGTTGCTGTAGTGCAAAAGTCTAGCTAAACAGAGAAAGACATGGGGAAATCAGAAGTGCGGCCCCCTTACTACTGTGTCAATTTACTGGCAGGTGATGAGAATTTCTTTTTCCCCCCAGCACCCCGCAGCCTTTCGGAGCGGAGAGCGGCGGTGCGGGGGTGCGGTTTGGTGACACCTAGTGGCAAAATCGGAATAATGCGCCAGAAACAGAAGGCACGTATGGGCGATACCAATGTTTTTGAAACTAAAGGAAAATGAGATCCAGGGGGAGCATAATGTGAACTAGAGGCTGAGAGCAAGAAGTGGAAAATAATATGTTATCAATGAAATGGAGAAACTTAACAACATTATTTTAAGAAGCAAAACCAGCTCTGGTAAATGTATTACATGTCTTTATATTCTGTACAGAGGAGTTGTAATGGGCTCTATGGGATCAGTTACTGTCTATTTAAAAACAACTGTAAACAACAATAAGAAGATTAATTAGTTTAGTTCAGTAAAGTTGTGTCCTTGGATACCATTCAAGTGACTTTTGTCATTGTTCATGTGAAATAACCAGTAACACAAGCTTCAGGGTAATAAATATGGTGCTCCACACAAGCATTCATCAAGTGAATTTGATGTGGAAAAATCTCTTTTCATAGCAGAAGTTTCAGGGTTTGCCTTTAAATACCTTGGAGCAGGCGAGGGGCAGGAGGCAGAGGAGGGAGCCTGCCCAGGGCAGCGCTCCCCAGCCCAGTGCTCTCGGGGACCTGCCGCAACCACAGGGGAAGAAGCCACGGGCCGCGGCAGGTACCTTCAGTGAGCTGCAGGTAGGCTGTTTGAGGATATTATTCATTTATGTCTTTTATTGCCAAGCTGGATCTATGAGGCTATTAAAGTGAAACGCCAGCATCTCTGTTCTCAGGTACGAACCTTGAGAAAGCCCTTTCACTGAAGAAAGGTTTTAATGCTTTTTTGTTTTGTTTCATTCTTGAAATATACTCCTCCTGTACCTTGCAGATGATTTCCTGAGAGAAGTCTGCCATGACTGCTACAGACCTGCAAAGTGCTCCAGATCTCTACCCTACCTCACATAACAATTTCTTTCACTCTGAAAGTTTTCAGTATCTTGCTTTTTAGCTGTTCTGTGTCGCATGGTTGTGTCCTATCTTCTGTTTGCTTTGTGGAAACAGCCCTGAAATCACCTAAGGAGCTTCAGTTTAGCTTCTAGTTCCCATCTGATGTCTGCTAATAGATGGTATAGATAGGGAGATGTGTACACAGAAAAGGAGGCTGTTGTAACTCTGCTCTTCATATTCTCCTCCTCATCTCCCGCTGCCTGCCATGTAATGGAAGCACTGAGGCTGCATTCAGCCTGCTACAATTATTGCTTAGGGCACAACTGAATTACCAGTTTGAGATTCCTCAGTTAATTGAACATTTGTTTTAAAAATGGAATAGCTTATACTTCTCAGAGAAGCGGTGAAATTAAATAGTTGGTTTTCTCTTTGTTTTAAATCTCTGAAAATTTCATGACTAATTATCTGAGGGCACCAGTATTAATGATTTGCACACAATGACACGCACAGCTCCATTTTCCTATCAGAATGTCCTCATTTTCACTGTGTAATATCACAGTTAGAGGTCAGCAACTCCTTCAGTTTCAGGACTCTAATCTAGAAAAGAAAGCAAGCAGGAAACTTCCAAAAACTTCCCTCCTCCAACAACCTCTCAGTAATTTTCCTGCTGTTGGGACAATATCCCAAACTTGAGGCTTTTTTGTCTCATTTAAATTTTTTCCCAAGGTTGAATAACAGATCAGTCCTGCTTATGTGTTTTTTTCTAATTATATGATTTAAATAGGTCAAAGAAGAAAAAATTCATGACGAAGAAATAAAATATCAATGTTCTTACAACAGGCAAGTGAAGCCTGTGTCCAAGTTCTAGCTAATGCAAGAGTTAGTTATTTGTGCTTACAAGTAAGGAGAGAATTCAGTATCTATTTCCAGCTTAAAGAAGTTCTATGTAAGGCCAATACCTTATCCAGCTTCAATGACAGCAATCCTGGATGTTAGTGCCTTCTTCTATGAGATAAATGAGAGCCCCTGTCTTAACTTGGACAGCAGAGATAGGATATGCAAAGATATGTTGGCCCTCAGGGTTGAACTAGCTATTTACACCCCCAGGAGCGATGCAGCCCCCCCGTTCCGACCTGCTGCCCCTCGCTGCAGGAGCTGTCAGACCAGGGATTTGCACAGTATGGTGACAGGGAAGGGTGCAGCCTTGTTTGTCAAGTCTGTGAAAAGCTGCAGCAGAAAAGAATAAAACAACCTGTTCTTCACATTGACTGAGGCTAGTTTCAGGAAGGAAGATTTAAATTAGACGTTAGGAAAAAATTCTCATGGTTTGGATGAGTAAGCATTGGCATAGATTGCCTAGGCTCTGTTCTTAAAACCTACAACAGAGGAGGTTTCACAACCTCTCAGCAAACTTTTGCCAAAAACGACTCACTGCAGAGTAACGTCTTGACTGATACATGAAGATCGCTTGCCGCTCTAGATTTTAATAGTCTGTATATGCACAGTTCATTGCTTTGCTGGTTTGTTCAATTATTTGACATCTTAGCCCCGGTAATTACATCAAAAGTCCTGTATCAGCTGTTAGTATGGTTGCATTACGCAGTGCTTTGTTGCATTCTACTAATTGGCTGCTTCTGTATTATTATTTAGTGTGTTAACTTTTAGCCTGACTCATAGAGAACACTTCAAGTACAAGTGCCAAACAATAATTAATGCTGTTAAAAATACACTGCAGCAAAAAGCAGAAACTGAGAGCGATGAGTGAAATACTTGCTGCTCTTTCCCCAGAAGGCTCCAGTGTGAAAGATTATATGGTATCAACTGCTCACATAACAAGGGGGGCTTGTGGCTGTCCTGTTAGATCCATGCATTTCCATCAAGGATTAATTTTTTCCTGGAAAATCCCAGTAATTCAAGACTGGGATTAATCTTAATCCTAACAGCTGTGAAGCGCTTTCCTCAGACTAGCAGTCTGGCAGGGCCACCAACTTCTTGCAGCCTTTCCCTTCCTTTTCCTGCCACTACCTGGTAGCGCAGAATTGATGTGGGGTTACAGACAGTGACCACCGAGGGCAATTTGTGACTTAGAAGTACAGCTTGTTAACTGAAAAAGAAGTTACGGAGATATCACAAGTCATCTTTATTTTGTCTCCAGAAAAGATGAGAACAGCTGTCTAGCTCATGTTGTGAAATGTACCAGGAAAGCTGCTGGGGCACAGTTTTAAGAAACTCAGGCCCACTTTCACACTACCTCTAAATTAATAAAAAACCCAAGATATCCTCACTGCTCATTTTGCAGCTGCTAGAAGGGTTTGTCACAAATACATTTATCAGCCTCAGTCTGATGGATAGGGAAACATAAGTTGGGAAATAAATATTTATGATGTATAGTCACTCGGATTCTTTTATTTATAGATTGTTCAGTGCAGTTGCCTATCACAACATTAAAACTAAAACCGAGCTAGGTTTCAGCATTTATGATTCATCTGCTATAGAAGGCTTAAATCATCAGTCCACTAAATGGAATGGTTCTGAACTAAATCGTGAAGTCTTTATAAGCATCAGTCTTGCAAAGGAAATAAATTTTTGTTACTCAGATTTTGCATTGACCAAAAAGGCTATCTTGAATACAGAGGACTTACTAACCATCCCTTGAATATCAACAGCTAAAGCTTAGAATAACACACTAGAAGAGTAGCTACTGGAGTTGACATATTTCCAAGAAGACCATGGGGCTCAGCAGCTGTATACCAAAGGGTTTCCAAAGGTCACTAGCTCTTTGCAAAACACAGTGTCTGTCACAGATACAGTGAAAGTTGTGCTAGGCAAGAGGAGTTGACAGTTGATTAAAAATACCCTCTGCCTGACACTTCACTGTTTTGAAACCCCAGGTGCATATTTTTCATGCAATTTAACTTTGAAGAGAAATATTCATATCTGGCCATCAGAACCTAACTTTATGAGTCTCTAGGTCTGCAAGTCTCCCCTTCATGGGCAATTATTGCAGGTAAAATACCTTCAGGTAAGAAAATGGCTCTGTGTGCCTGTAACAAAGCATTTCAGCCTCTCCTTGAAGGTCAAAAGACTGCCTCTTCAGATCTACTGACATGAACCAATCTTAGACAAAAAATGTAGTGTCTTAAGTTAAACACAAATAACATAAGAAAATAGTTGCAAATAATTTAGATGCCAACCTAGCAAGATTTCTTGCTTTTAATGTACAGTGTTGGGAAAGCAAAATTTCTGTGTGAGGCTCAAGCATCCATAAGCAGCTTTTGTATGCTAGTCTAGATCACTCCTTTATCTCCTCCCCAGTATTTCTTACTAGTATTTGTATTTCAAGTGATCTTAGTTAGCGATTAGGCCTCTGCTGTGCTCGTTACTGCTTGCACACAGAAAAGACGATCCTGCCCCATAAAGCCTACAGCTTAGGCATATGACAAATAAATTGATGTAAGAACCTACTTTTGGGCCTCTGGAGGGAAAGGAATTGGACAAAAGAATAGAGGATAATGGGTAATAACAGAAACTGTACTCTGTGTAACTACGGTACCATGGCCACATCTCTCTTCTACAGAAAGACCTGCCTGTTTTTGCCCATCCAGCTTTTGGGGATAAATGTCCTTCCTACAGCTTCTGGAGTAATCAAATCTTATCATCATTTTCCCTTAGTTGAAATTGGTGCCTCTTGCTCTTAGTTGTCATTCACTCTTGGTCTTTCTCTGTAGTTGTTCAGGTTACTTTAACACACACCACTCCTGCTGGTCCTCAGCCTGGGTAGGTTTTTTGTCTGACCCAGCACCTTACATTCACTTGCTTACAAAGCCTGCTCACCAAGCTTTCTAGCATTGTGCTTTTCAAGGTACAAAATAGTAAAGAATTGTACTTCCAACGTCATGCCCTCCTGAATCCTCACTCACTTATCACAAGATGTGTGTTCCTTGGTCTGAAACTGTGAACCATTTTTAGCATTTACCATTTTCTTTATTTTTTAGTTCTGAAGAGTCTCTTTCACCTTTCAAGACTGAGATTGGGCTTCAAAATCAGATTGATCTCAACAATTGATTTTACGAAAACAGATCCTCTGCTGTTCCCTTGCAACCTCTCCAAATGGCCCTTCACTTACAGGTAGGAGCCTTCAATTACAGGTACCAGAGTGGAACAGTTTTCCACCAAGAACATTATTACCTCTAAAGATGAATCTTTACTAAGCAAGGTAGAACTTCCCAATTTGTATCAAGCATATTTGATGAGTAGCTGAATGCTTCTTTGCATTGAACTGACATCAGATCGCTAACATTTCACTGAGGTACGGTGCCTGTGGCAGATTAATGGTTTGATCGGTGTAGTGTCTTTTATAGACAGTAGTGGCATGTTGTCAGTTTGCTTTTTGTGTTTTTAATTTCGTGGCACTGCCATAGGGAAGCAGGAAAGTTATCACTCAGGGCTGACGAGAAAAAAATAACCCTGGTGCTTTCATTTCATCTTTGAGAGTATTATTCACGCTGACCATCATCAGACTGAAAATGTGTAGAAGTAGCAACAATATTTACTGCAAAGATCACTTGAGCAGAGGGTTAAAAAGCAGGACTTTATTGACTTGTTATTTCTTCGTCAGTATTGACTTGTCTGGTTTGATGTCAGGTCCGTATAAAGAGGAAGAAGTGATTCTTGTCCTAAAGAATTTTTGCAAACTAAAACTTAAAATGGGCATTTCTGTGGATGGAGCCCTGCCTGAACCTCTGTGCCATAGGAAAAGTCTATTCCTGTAGACTCTTCTGGCTTGAGGTGTAGTCAAGGCTGGTTAGAAATAAAACAAGACATTTGATAATACTGCTTATGTGTCCTTATGCTGGTTCTTTAGGAATTAGTTTCACTTCAGTAATTGTCCAGGTTTTGGTCCAAGTCAAGCTGTTTAGACACATCTCTCATTGTGATAACTCACATGCAATTTCCCTTTTCTTGATTTAATGAAGTTGAAATGACATCATTGTTGTTGAATGTATATACTTCCTGGGTAGAAAAGCTCTGCTGAATTTTTATGCGTTTAGTTGGTAACTAACTCTCGCTTACCAGGCTGTAATATCATTTGCTTAACTTGCCTTTTTTGGCTTGAGAAGCATATAGCACAAAAATAGATTGGCTTGACTGAGGGAGACCGTTTTGATGCCAGTCTAGAAATTAGCTTTGGCTGCTCCTTGCCTACAGATGTTTGTCTAGGTGATAGGCTTGAAGGTCTGTCTTCCTCCTGAGGGCCCCATAGGGACTTTTTTGCACAGAGGCCCAAATAAGTCAGTAGAGGTTTCATTGTTCAGTTTGCTTTCTTGCCATCCTGCAATTCTGAGCACTATCAGAGGTTGCCAGGTTCGTAGGCAACAAGTTTCGTACCAAGCAGGAGTTAGTACAGATGGTCCTTCCACCTGCCCTATTCAGCAAAGGAGGACGCACGTTTTGTCCCATATTCCTTGCAGTGTGGCACAGCCACCTTAGCACGGCCATGAGTAACTATGACTCTGGCCTGCTATTTTAAAGGTCATTTTCATCCTTTCCTGATGATAGAGGTCAGTCTGCTCAGCTAATTGCACAGGAAAGCTGCTCTCTGAGTTATGTGCTCTATAAGCAAGTCTCACTAACATGATGGATCACTGAAGGGGAAGAGACAAGTGTAAAGTAGGGGAGTTTAACAATCTGTTGTGTCCTTCCCTTAATTAAAGGTTTGAGGTGAGGCATGTAGATGTGAAGAAGAGATAATTCTTTAAAGGGGGGGTGGGGTGTGGAAAACCAGCTGCAG
This sequence comes from Cariama cristata, assembly GCF_000690535.1. Lineage (NCBI taxonomy): Eukaryota > Metazoa > Chordata > Aves > Cariamiformes > Cariamidae > Cariama > Cariama cristata. The sequence goes on from NW_009598723.1 coordinate 125,743, forward strand.
GTAGTCTTGGCTTTAAACATGACTGGCAGAGTACCAGCCTGGAACTCAAACCATCCTCCATGCTTCAATAGTCCAGGGAAAGCACCTGATTCCCACTAGAATGCTGGTACTTTATTTACTTGTTTATATGGAGGCCTATTTCTATTTTCTTGGAATTGCATACAATTGAATTTCAGGCCTCCCAGGATTTGTATAAAACATTAATCCAACTGCAAGCAACAAAAGGGAAAATAGAAATTCTGTAAAAAACCTTTATATGATTATGTAGGAAGGATAGCCAATGTGTGATATGAATAAAGATGCAGTCGTAAGAAAGATCTCTCTCAAGTGGCTAGAGGTTTATGGGACTAAGATCATCACTGCAAGTTAGTCTGTCAGCTGCTGTGCCTATAGTGAAGGACTCAGCCTGCCCTGTTCATTATGACAGTAATACTTTCATGTTTACCATTGCTAGCGAGAACGTGCAGATAGGCTTTCAGACCTACACTGCCACCGTGACAATTCTTGCAGTGTTCAAAAGACCGAATAAAGGGATGGGTATGCATTGATACTCCTCATTTAGGCCTCTTAAAATGCTCATATATTCATCTAAGCTTTTGCAGTCCTGTTCCGCTCCTCTGCTTACTGTAAATCAGAACTTTCCACCTCACTGAAACTTTGCATGGCATTTCCTGCTCTCCAGGACAAACTGTGGAGGAATCTATAATTTTTAAAGTCCAAAGACAATGACAGCCTCTTTTGGCAGTGACAGACTGGGATAAGAGCAGCAAGCAGACATTGATGCTGGGTACTTCTTAGTGGAGAGGGTTCCTTCTGCCAAGTGTAAATGAACACGCAGATTAGACTGGTTGCACAGAGCTGAGATGAAGCCAGCTCTTACACTGTTCAGCATCAGCCAAAATAAAATATTTCCTTAGTTTGGAACGCTCGGAAACAAGAGAGGGAGAAATCATACCCTGTAGAATAAGTGTCCTTCAGATCAGTTGCCCCACTTAGCAGTTGGGGCAAAGACACAGCTCCACTACTTCATCCTCTCCTAATGGTGCCCCCATGCCCTTCACAAAGCCTACGGTCTTTACGGGTCTCCTGAAACCAGCGTTACTCACACTAACAATAACTGCATCTATTGTGTTTTAAAAAGGAATTGGTCTGCTTGAGAAAGTTCAAACACCATAGGAAAAAAAAATATTAAAAATTGTACAATAAAACATTTGCTGTACAAGCAAAGGGATATCAAATACAAGAAATAAGGAGAAAGGAGGCTCCAGTAATGAGACACAGCAATCGTGTTGCTGATGCTACCACCCATTGTGGCTTTTCTGTGGGGAAACACTTCCCTTTAAAATGGTTGATGCTTAACTGAAATTTCAGATCAACAAAACCCAGCTCACAAGGAGTTTTCAACTTTACTTCTCTCTCTCTTTGATACTTGAGAAAGACCCTTTTATTTCTCTCTTGTATTTGACAAGAAAAACCTGGTTTTTAGAAATGCAGAAGACGATGATGGCAGACCTGCACCACATCAAACACTATGGGACAGCCCTTTGGATTTTAGTTTGAAGGTTTTGAAAAAAAAAATTACATTAATAGAAAGTTTTTGAGGGATGTTTTGTCCTGAAATGTTTTTACCTGCAATCAAATATGAAAACAAAACCCAGTAAGTTTGTGTGTTTTATTGGCAAGAGTATTTCAGTGGAAAACATGAATCAAAATTAAAAAATAGTATTTTATTTCATTTGATTCCACAGAAAATGCTTAATAAATTGTAACTGCCAGTACCTTTGCTGAAATGTAACATAAAAAATAGTGTCATAATTAAGTACAAAAGTAAATGTTGGTCTCTGGTATTTTATACTTAAGACTCTTATTGCCTCGGAAGGTAATATATATTATGGCATCCTGATGAAACACTGCTGTCTTATAAAGAAAACCGCAGTGCTAAATTTTCCAAAATACCATAAATGTAATTACCTCCTGCTCAGAATCTAAGTGCTTATTCATATCATCGTTACTTTTAGTAATTAAATCTGCAATTTCCTTCAGAATATGATTCGTTCCTTCCTAAATCGTAAAAGTCGGGCCCAAAAGTTATATTTGATTGGTCAACATTAGAAATTTCATTACGTTTGCTCCATGCTAGAATGTACATTAAATCTTCACCTTTTAAATTGCATCAAAGAAACTTCTAAATCCTGCCTGCACTGGTGGGGAGCAGAGAGGAAGGAGAGAGGGATCCAGTCACGGGAGAAGGGGCGGATGTGTCTGTCTGTCGGTCTGAGCAGATGTTAACAGTGTGCATGAAACCCACTGGCCAGCTAGGACGAGGAGCACAGACATGTCTCCATGCTTCTTCTGCAGCAGCCAAGTTTCCGATTCTGCAGAAGGCCCATGAACATTTTTGTTTATTCTTACTGCATATGGGGAGCAGAATTTTGTTCCCTGTAAATTCTTCCAGATGAGGTTGCTTCTCCTTCTCAGTGCAAGGGACGGTACTCACCTACAGAAACTTTTAACATTTTTCCTTTTGTTACTTCTTTCTGTCTGCAATATGAAACAGAGAAGAGGATATAGTCATAAGATGGTAGATAACACATCTTCATGGTAGATAACACATCTTAATAGTAGGAAAATTTAAGTTAGATTGATCTTTGATTTTAATAGCAGAAGCTGACTTAATGCTGTGCAACAGTTGCTGGTGCATACAGCAAAGACATCCCCATGTTATTTATGCATGTTGAATGTTAATATGGTATTTGCCTTTTTTTATTCAACTCAATTTACTTCTAATTTTTCTCTTCCTTTACATGATTTTTCAAAATTCTGTCAGGAAAGAAAAATCTTAATAGTTGCTAAGTAACTGTAGCAATATTGCTGCAGATGTGCGATAGGCATATCTGATTACTAGGGTGGTCTTTATTTTCTAAGTGAAAAAATACCTTTAAGTAAAATAAACACAATATTGAAAGTAAGGATGGCTGGATAAAAGATGCTTTTTATTATCCCAAGTGCTTGCAGCCATGTATACATTACCTCAGCTGACAGTTGAAAGTTTTGGGGAGGAGTGGATTATTCTCAAATTGTTAATTTTAGTAGCATCAACCACCATAGGACCACCTCTCCCCAGAGATTTATACACACATCAGATATGACATACAGGCCACCTTGTCACATCTGGCTGCAGCTGATGTGGGACAGATTTCTTCACAGCACACTCATGCTAAAACAGAGTAGGCCAGAAGTTGCAAGATCATAGACTCTGATTTTCAACAGTTTCTGTAAACATTTCTAGGTAGATCATGAGTCTTATCACTGGCCAAGATCTAATATTTCTGCCCATGAAGGCTGGCAAGTCCCCCTTTGCTTTGGTCAGTACAGTACTCCAGAGCTTTAGCCAAAGTTTTATGGGAACATAATGCAAGTGGCTATCATGGTAAAATTAAATCTCTCAACTCATTTGCATGGCTCCTTGGAGGTAGCATGTATGTTATTCGAGTGTTGCAGTTTTCCTTTCTGAATTCATTTCCCTGAGCACTGCAGACCTCCAAGATCTCACCCCTTTCACATCACTCTTTGGCAGACAGGGTGGCAGATAATTCTTTACTGACTGGTCCATGTGAGGGCTAACAGCTATCTCTGTTATCAGTTGCTCCTCTGTATAAGAGAACTGTGCTGTTGGACATGAAGTATAAGAGTTAAAATCTCATCCATCATTAATTTGGGAGGAAAATAGCAGAACATATATGTGACAGTGAATTACTGCTCTACTGATAGTTTTCATTTTAGCATTTACTAATTTGGGTGTGTTTGGCTTTGTATCTGCAGCAGGACTTTAATGTAGATTTTTAGCAGTAATTGCATATAGATAGACTCTCCGCTTGCTGTGGACAGAACAGAAGAGATGTAATTGTTGACATTTTTCAAAACTAATACATGGCATTTTAAAGATGTGTATATTTTTTTAATATTTAATTTATTGTAGCTAGGTTAGGAGGATTCCATTTATTTTGAGTTTTGTATTCAGTTTAATCAAATGTGTCCGTTAAGCATACGACGTGGCATTTGAATTCTTTTAAGGTATGCTTGCAGGAGATTGATTTTTGCCTGTGTTTGCAGAGAGTGAAGGAGTTTGCCCATGTAATCTCCAAAAAGGTCAAATCTTGACTTAATAAATGTATGATTCGGGAACATAAAGCTCATTCTTAGGACATCACATTAATATTTATGGGGGTCTGGATACTACAAAGACCTGCTAATTAGCTACAGAATCTTTTGTGTATTGGTTAAACTGGCTTAAATCCAGTTTTGCTCAAGAGGGATTAGAATTGCTCCCATTATGATAAATCTGCTAAGCAGGGGACTCATATTCCCATTAATTCCTATGGCTTAGATTAGTTTGTAGGTACATCTTTCTGCCATGACTAATAGCTAATGGTAGTCGACATTTTTAATAAATTCAGCAAAGAATATTTCTAAGAAAAATCATCCCCTATTGCTGACAGTAGAGTAAGAATGAGGCGGCCGTCAGGGAGCCCAGCAGGAGCTATGCAGCTGCATCTGGAAGAGGCACTGACTGTCCCAACCCGGGCAGCGCTTGCCCTGTGCAGGAAGGGAGCAAAGACCAGAAACCTGGGCTAGGAGTTGCCTGAAGGAAATCGAGCTAACAGTCAGTTCAAATTTTAAAAGTACAGAAAAATGAAGATGGCTACCATACTGAGACTGTGACAGAAAAGCAGCTCTGAAAGTGGAGCAGAGAGAAGAGACTACTGTCCAAGTAAAGGACTACTATGCACAGCTATATGTCTATATATTGTGCAAGACAATACGGTATAAACATCACCAGGCTGAACTGAGCCTGTAAATCCACAAGACTCAGTCTGGATCTGGTCCAGAATGAGTGCAGCTATATTTGCATAGTGCCAGCCCTAATCAAATACACCCTGCTTCTGGACTCCGTTCAGTTGTTTCTCAAATAACTTTGATTACAGAGTTAGTGGGTTGGAAAAGATAAGATTAGACAAAGCAACTAATAATCTCAGTGTTTTTGTAAAGTGGGAAAGAGAATGTATGCAGTGTAACAGCTGAAAAAAGACTTGGTGCCCTGGCAGAAAATTCCTAGAATGAGTGGGCTTAAGAAACACTTGCAACTAAAATCTCATGCCTTATGTTGAGGGAAGAAGCCACAGAGTCAAAGCTGGATTGAAAAAATAGGAATGGAAAGGACCTAAAAAAGAATCATATGGTGCAGAAAGACACTAAGCAGAGTCATCAGAATGACCTTTTTCTTTTTCCCCAAAGAAATGTGGAGACTACTGTTCACAGGCATGCCACTAAAACGTGCAATGCAATGTGGGGATGAGAGTATGTTTCATCAGCCCAGGATGCCCTAGCTGATCCTGCTTCTTGACATTGTAGGTGGTGATACAAACCAAGGTGGGGACGATGCTGAGGAGGCAAGCTCATGTCTTATGGGGATGCTGAAGCGAAGGAAGGAAAGTAAGCACTTATATATGTTTGAGGAAATTGAAGAGAATGCACTCAAATGTAATTGTAGTAGACCAGCTTAAATCTTGGAGGCAGTTTCTGGATTAGTTGGTAAGAGATAAGTATTGATGGAGCTTGCCTGACATTGAATCAACAGAAACTTTTTTGTTTTCATAGAGTGCATAGCATCTGATAACAGAGTGATTCAGCTGAAGAACTTTGCACCTCTGCACAGCATCGTCAACATTGTGGTAAGTCTGGAGGGATAATGAGATTTTTAAAAATACTTGGATGCAGCTGGGGGAATCTTAAGTCCTGTAATTTTTTTTGTTTGTTTTTCCTTCTGACAGGTATTATTCTAAAATAGAAAAATATTATTTCATAAAACCTCATTTAAACTCCATGCCCTGAGTCTTCAGGACTCTCATCTCTTGGTGAAAGGAAGAATAATAGGCAGAGAGCTAACCCATCTGCACAAACTATTTACCCAGAGCTCCTGATGGGGTAAAACCACAGAGCTCTCTGCTCTTAGTTACTGGCACACAGGGAAAGCTTCATTTGCATCTACTTTCAACTCAGCACTTCCCCACTGATACTTTTGATGCCATCATAACGGGAAGCAAATTAAAAACCTGTTTGAATAGTGAAGCTGAACTTAATGTAGTGTTCAGTTTGGAGTCCTTCTCCAGAAGGGCTCTCCAAACAAAGTGAAGTTTCTTCCAGAAACTGAAGAGAGTGATAGCAATTTTGGATTAGCTCTCAGAGATAATCAGAGCTGTGAAACGGCCAGTGTTGGCCGAACTGAAGGACAGGGTCAGGCAATGTTCTCAAGGGGCTGAAGTCTCTCTGCAAGCCCTCTTGGGTGGTGCTGCACAATAGAAACCATGCACCAGCCAGAGAAGTGGTGGCTAAAAGCATGTAAGCCTGCTGCATGCTCTTTCCAGTGAGTGAGGAATCAAAATAATGAACTATTTCCAACACTAGCTTCAGGGAATATATATCATCATAAACACGTTGCTGGGGGCAGTGTTCAGGTTGAAGCTATGTTTCTCTAATAATGGTAATCTCTCTTCCCACCTCCAAGAATCCAGTGCTTGAAAGTGGAGAACAATTTTTAAGGGCTCTTAGGGAATATATTTAGTGGTTCCAGAAATTCTGGGCGAGGGCTTGAACTAAAGGTATATAAGAACCCCAAAATACACTGAGCTCTTTTTTTTCCTGATTATTCCAGTCAGCTAGGAGAAAGCTTGTATGATTTGAAGCTTTTATTTCTTGCTAACACGTGTTCACACACACAATAGCATTCTGTTGAATCGTATCCAGAAAATTAATTATTCTTCAGAAGGATTTTGGCTTTCTCCGAGGACAGTCTCCACTCTTTTTGCATTAGAGAAATCTTTTGTCTTTGTTTAACAAATAGGTGCAGTGGGGAAATACTTGCCTGGGAAATTCCTGGAGGGAATAAGATGTACAAAGACCTTGATGCTGCAGTCCAAGATAAATAGGACATTGTAATACACTTAGCAAATGAAAATGCAAATCACATAAAAGTAGAGGAGGAAAAAAATATAGTCCCTGGTCTGAACATTCAGAGAAAGGGATTGGGACTGGGAGGTGTCTGAGAAGCACATTATTTGCAGTCTCCTGCTAATTGAGTGTTATCTGAATTGCTTGCGGTTGCCATTTCATGAGCAATTGTATTTGTAGAAATGCCAGTAGTTTCAGAGAGTTGATGCACTTACCAGAAAAAATTGTCAGCACTGTAGGGAGACTGCAAGCAAATGGTAACTGGTAGAAGAGATGTCCAGGAAGACTCCTTGTGCTTATCAGGAGTCTGTCCCTAAAACCTAATCAGTGTGGTGTTAATTTATCAGTTACAGCTAAAGAACCTAATTGGAGTTTTCTTTGTCTGTGTGAGTTCAACTTACCAGTGTGCTTAGCCTCTCTACAACCTAACAATGAATTACCATCTAAGCAATGAAATGTAGGTGAGGCAATACAGATAGGTACCTGGCAAAGAACGAAATATTTTTGAAGGAACTCAAGAAGTAGGCATACAACTCTATGAGACTTAGGAAGCAGAAAAAAAAAAAAAAAAAAAAAAACAAAGGATAAAAAACATAGGGTGAGGGAAGAAGAGATGTGGAAACAATAAAGGAAGAAATTTGAAAAAATATGTAAAAAGGAAGAGGAACAGGAGAGAAGGAAAGAAGGATTGCACAACAGAGGGAAAGTTTGGATCATAGAGGGAGACAAATAGTTACGCAGAGGACAAATAGAGAATGATATGAGGAAAGACACTGAAATAAGAGAAAAATGTGAAAATGAGAAAATAAAAACAAATTAACAACTAGAATTATGGAATGAATAAAAGCCATACCTAACACAGTGCTCAGTGAATGTTTCATACTATTTGTCTTAGGCTTTCTGTTGAAACTATATTATCACAAACCATGAAGCCTTGATGTGCTATTGATGCACAGCAATGTCAATCTTTGTAAGATGAATCTGCATGTAACCAAACTGAAAATTGCTTTGCCTACAAGCAGATGTGTTGCCGTGTTGTGATCCCCAAATGCAGCTTGAGGGTGCAAAGCTACCTTTCAGACGCCCCCAAAAGCACTTCTCTCTCTCTTCCATGTGTCTTTGGCTGCTACCAAATCACAGATTAGTGACAAATGTATGAGTCTGATGGACCCTTACAAAATAACTACATCTCTGTAATTCATACTTTTATTTAGCAGATACAGTTTAACAAGTCTTCTGGCACATATTATTTGTAGGTTATAGGAAAATCTTATGTATATTTTTAATCTTTTTAATGACATTGAAATATATGTTCATGTTTATTTTCAACTAGAGACAATTTAATTTCCACAGTTTCTCCTTTTGAGAAAAACACAGTTTTACGAAAATGGAGCAATACAAATGACTGCATCCAACAAATTCTCTTTCAAATTTCTATTGTGAGGATACGGAGTAGGTGCTTTGAAAAATGAAACTCCAAATATTCCACATTCTCCAAAATCAGATTTGCATTGAGGTATCCCACAGCTAGCTTGGGATGTCAACCCAACTCAACAACTTGCCAGCTGTCAACCCCCACGATATATTGTGTAGCTTGTGATGCTTTTGCCATGGATTACTGATTGGGCACTGCAGTCAGCAGAGCATTGGTGATTCTGCTCCTGCCTTCGGTTACAGCTGCCTGCAGACATGCGGGTAGATGCATGCCTGCTCCAGCCATACCAGTGCGACTCTGTTTTCAAAAGCATTAATCATTGCAGAAGCGCAAGGCAAATAATTGAATAATTGAAGTCCTGTGGGCATTTAAAATAGTTCATTTCCACTCTATGTGGAATAGTTCATTTCCAGTGAAGACTGCCAAGCTTTATGTGTTATGAGACAAGTAGAAAATATCTGAATGGAGTGTGCGGGGAGGAATAGATTAAAAGCCACTCTCAGCACATAGCACCTTTTCCAAAGTGCTGACTAGCAGTTTGTGTTTAGACAGTAATTTGGGGCTGAGAGGATACTTTCAGATCTGCTCCAACCTAGCTGTGAGGAGAATGAGGGTGTGGGGAAGAGGACTTTGTTACTGACTGCCTTGATGGCTCTTCTGCTTTCCAGCAGTGCTAATCTGGGAGGTTTGGGGACTTTCAGAGACACATGAATACCAAGTTTAAGGTCTCGAAAAAGGGAGTGACTTGACTCGACAGGATTATTTTTCCCTCAATTTCAATTATGGGCTCATTCATTTCTAAGCTCTTATAAATGGGGTTCATTTTAAGTATGTTCTCTCTCCCTTGAAGCCTCTCAGCAGGTACTTCTGATTTCTTGTTTGGAAGATGACTTCTACCACAGGTTTACACAGATAAATTCAATAATGTAAAAACCTCACTAGAAACTGCTGCGTGCACCTGTATGTGCTTTAGATGATCCCAGAAGAACAGTGTTACTTACAAGCCATGCATATGTATAACGTCTCCCAGATAATGGGTAATCGCTGTGGTTCTAGAGATGTCATATCTCAAAAAAACCGAACAGACCATGCCATGAAAAATAAAAAAACCCCACAAGTTGGAATGGTTTCTAAAGTTATTTGAGTTTCAGTAAGAATGAGGGATGTATTTATGGTTGATGAACACTGTAAGAAGAAGTAGAGAAGAACTTAAAAAAAAAAAAAATCCATCAGGGCTTTGAGGAACTTTGGAGTGTCTAAAATACTTGTCCTCTTGAAATGAGAAGAATTGGTATAATTGCCTTGGAACCAGTGATAGATCACAGTTTGGTCAGTGCAGCAATTAAAAAAAAAAAAAGCAAACAAAACCCAAAAAATAAAAAACCCCAAACAAACAGAAAAGGAAGAGTATGGTGCAGTTCAGATATATACGCCCTGAAGCCCCGGATGTCCTAGATCACAGAGGAATACACACATACAATTCAGCTTAAAAGGAATGGCCCTGTTCATATAAATGCAGCAGAAAGTGTCCATTAAAAGAAATTAAATGTAATTATAAGCTCTGCCTACTATTATGACCAAACTGACTTCTTAATCTACACCACAGTTTATGTTCACTTAAGGTTTCAGTCAAGCCATTTATTTTATCTTCTCTTTTGCAGTTTCAAGAAAGACCCAGGAAGATGGCCTACAATTTTCTCTCATTTTAGACAAATACAATCCTGATGCTGTGGCCTGAAGGGACGAGCTGTCCTCCTGCCAGAAGAGGAGGAGGACTCTGTTGACATCTGACAGCAAGACAGGAACAAAGGGTCGGCTCTGAGACACAGTTTGCTGCCGGTGTTATAGGTGAGATATTTCTCTTTGTAATAAGAAGACATTATCATAATACAAGTGAAATTGTGTAGTGTCAATATTGAGTGTACATCTGGGCAAATCAGCTCACATAAATGTGATTTGGGGTGCAAAAGTTGTAGACTGACAAGGCAGGATAGGGAGTCTATTTCAGAAGTCTCCTTTGAGTAGCGAAGACCCCTGTGCAGCCCTGTGTGTTACAGGCACTCTCGTTGAAGAGCAGAGGGCACTGAGGAGCAGGCGCCCTTCGCAGCGCTGCAGTCATTACTCACATGAGCTTGGGGCAGCCACAGGACACAGCACAAGAGATGAAAGAGAAGGACTATATATGACACACTTGCACTTCTGGAAAGGAGTGGTTACATATGATACACTACCCTGTCTCCCCATTACCACTTTCTCCTCCCCTCTTCAGTGAAATATTGTTCTGATATTTAAGTTCATCTGTCATTTACAAGTGGGAATAATTAGCTCATTTAGTTTTATATTTCCAAGTTTCAGAGTATATATTTAAGCTGGTGTTTGTTAGAAACTCCTGAAGTTTGAACTCAGCCCTTTTTGCTGTCAGTAAAAGCCTGACAGAAGGGTTGTATCCCCCCATCTTCATAAAAATGGTATTTCCTGAAATATTTTGCAGTTAATGTTTGGGTATTAAGCCCTAATAAATACTCAGAAAAGTGTGAGAAGTTCCATATGCTGCCATGTACTTCCATATACTGCAGGACACCGTTGAATCTTCAAATTTGTTCTTACCTAAAGTATACATGCCGATACCTCTCTTCTTACTACAGCTTGAATACGTGCTCTAGCTATTTCTAACAAATATAAGGTCATCAATTGCCTCTCAGTTGTTTACAGCACCCAGCATTATGTTAAATGCCTCTGCCATACTCAAAAGAGTGGTTTGTCTTTCAGTGAAGACTTTATAATGCCTAGAAGGAGGCACCAGAAACACACCAAGTGATTGGCAACCTGAGAGCAATTCATGTGAGCTGGCTGCTTTCCTCCCACCTCCCTCCCTGTGGGGTCAGGGACACAACTGGTAAAGGTGCTTATAATACACCTTCCTCAATCTAAGTGTGAGTGCTTGGCAGGATATTCTTCACAGGGACCCCTGATGGCTTTGAGATGCTTTCTTGCTCTGGAGTTACTAATTTTGAGGCGCAAGGCTCAGCTCATGTGTTCCAACTTCCCTTTAAAGAGGGGAAGAAAGCATGAAATATAGGCTCCTGTTTCTACCCTGGATACCAGCTGTTGCTTGTGGGAGATAATAAACAGATTGCATTTTCAGTTTTGCAGTCTGCAATGGCTGATAGGACATTCAGGTGTGGTTAAACTATACTAAATTTCAAAAAATAGCAGAAAAAAATTTGCAACTTAACAGAAGTTACTGGAAGTTCAGAGATTATTTTAAAAAGATACTGCATCCACTATCGGTTTAACTTACTTCTATTTTTCATTTACGTATGCGTGATACTGTATTAGTAATATGTGAAAATATACCTTGTTCTTTCTTAGAAAGGCAAAGTTTCCCTTAACACTCGTATCTATAGTCTCTGCCTACTTTATATTTGGACCCTGACATATAAACCTTATGCTGTGGTTTTCAGTGGTCATCAAGATATTAATTTGTAAAGCTGTATTTCTGTAATGGCCTCTACCATATACTAATCTCACAGCAGAGAATGCTTGTCTGTTATTTAGATCACCATACTTTTCTAGCCCATTTTCCAATGTCGAACTTTCTAAGTAATCATCTGTTACTTCAAATAATACAAAAATAGCATGTCATTACCATTAAGCATCAACTGCAAGGATTTAAATTTAAAACATTTCTCCTTACCCTGACTGAAGAAATGCCTCTGTGATCATTTTTAACCTTTCATCAGCATAATTGCTAAATAATTAACAATGGTTAAATGATGAGATCCTGAGAGATTTGAAAATTATTACTGAAGTATGTATTTCACTGGAGCAATGACCTATATGAATCTGTTTCAAAATAAAAGCATGTATATTCACCAGCAGTAGCAGCACAAATTCTTTGTATGTGCTAGATCTTCTGATATATGTGCTTATACCTTACTCACTTACAGCTGCCCCGGTCCTACGTCAAGGCATAAAGACCCATCTCACTGCAAAGAACTACTTGTGCACTGAGGCTGAGCTCTACTTCTCCAAGGTTACTTCATAATGCTTTGCATGTCTTCGCTTCTACTAATACAAATTACTTATTCCACAGACTAAGCTGTGGAAAACAATGTAAAGGCTCTGTAATCCCTTTCTATTTTTGTAGCAGATATTGAGTATTTCCTTGCTTCCGTTAGCTGAGCTGATTAGCATGCTGAGTTTTTCTGCAGTTTCTCCGCTCTTATCAATGACTTCCATGTGCTAATTTTGGATATGCCTTTTATACATCCTTTAGGAGCTGACAGTCGCCAGCCTTTCCATCCCATCCCATCCCATCCCATCTCTCTGAGTCATCCAGATTTACTTACCCTCCTTCATCTCCTAACTTGAATATGATTAGAAGCTGTACACAGAACTGCTGAGATCCTGATGACCTGTTAATCTAGGTGCCATCAACACGTGGGCCTCTATGTCCTGTCCTGCCCTTTGTTCATTCTCACTCACCCCAGTCTTAACATTTCTACTACAACTTTCTACATAACAAGAGTAGGAAAACACGGAGGAACTGGAGATAGTTATTGGTGGGAGGAGGACAGCAAGTGTAGGAGAAACAATGGGAGCATAGCACGTACAGAATAAATCTGTCAGAAGCCTGGCCGCTCATTAAATAAAGGCCACTGAGGCGAAGGGCTCTGTAGCGGA